>NC_048586.1:51002576-51157576 GCF_013265735.2 Oncorhynchus mykiss | reverse complement strand
TGTCAGGTATTCCTGGGGCATGGTCCTAGGGCTCAGGTCCTCCGAGAGAGAGAAAGAAAGAGAGAATTAGAGAGAGCATATGTGGGATGGCCAGTCCTCTTCTGGCTGTGCCGGGTGGCGATTATAACAGAACATGGCCAAGATGTTCAAATGTTCATAAATGACCAGCATGGTCGAATAATAATAAGGCAGAACAGTTGAAACTGGAGCAGCAGCACAGCCAGGTGGACTGGGGACAGCAAGGAGTCATCATGTCAGGTAGTCCTGGGGCATGGTCCTAGGGCTCAGGTCCTCCAAGAGAGAGAACGAGAGAAGGAGAGAATTAGAGAACGCACACTTAGATTCACACAGGACACCGAATAGGACAGGAGAAGTACTCCAGATATAACAAACTGACCCTAGCCCCCCGACACATAAACTACTGCAGCATAAATACTGGAGGCTGAGACAGGAGGGGTCAGGAGACACTGTGGCCCACTCCGAGGACACCCCCGGACAGGGCCAAACAGGAAGGATATAACCCCACCCACTTTGCCAAAGCACAGCCCCCACACCACTAGAGGGATATCTTCAACCACCAACTTACCATCCTGAGACAAGGCTGAGTATAGCCCACAAAGACCTCCGCCACGGCACAACCCAAGGGGGGGGGGGGGGGGGGCCAACCCAGACAGGATGACCACATCAGTGACTCAACCCACTCAGGTGACGCACCCCCTCCAGGGACGGCATGAGAGAGCCCCAGTAAAGCCAGTGACTCAGCCCCTGTAATAGGGTTAGAGGCAGAGAATCCCAGTGGAAAGAGGGGAACCGGCCAGGCAGAGACAGCAAGGGCGGTTCGTTGCTCCAGAGCCTTTCCGTTCACCCTCCCACTCCTGGGCCAGACTACACTCAATCATATGACCCACTGAAGAGATGAGTCTTCAGTAGAGACTTAAAGGTTGAGACCGAGTTTGCGTCTCTGACATGGGTAGGCAGACCGTTCCATAAAAATGGAGCTCTATAGGAGAAAGCCCTGCCTCCAGCTGTTTGCTTAAAAATTCTAGGGACAATTAGTAGGCCTGCGTCTTGTGACCGTAGCGTACGTGTAGGTATGTACGGCAGGACCAAATCAGAGAGATAGGTAGGAGCAAGCCCATGTAATGCTTTGTAGGTTAGCAGTAAAACCTTGAAATCAGCCCTTGCTTTGACAGGAAGCCAGTGTAGAGAGGCTAGCACTGGAGTAGTTCAGGATAGTTCACCATTTAGTTCAGGATTTAGTTCAGGATAGTTCACCATTTAGTTCAGGATAGCTTAGGATAGTTCACCATTTAGTTCGGGATTTAGTTCAGGATAGTTAACGATTTAGTTCAGGATAGTTCAGGGTTTAGTTCAGGATAGTTCACCATTTAGTTCAGGATAGTTCACCATTTAGTTCAGCATAGTTCACCATTTAGTTCAGGATAGTTCAGGATTTAGTTCAGGATAGTTCACCATTTAGTTCAGGATTTAGTTCAGGATAGTTCACCATTTAGTTCAGGATTTAGTTCAGGATAGTTCACCATTTAGTTCAGGATTTAGTTCAGGATAGTTCACCATTTAGTTCAGGATTTAGTTCAGGATAGTTCACCATTTAGTTTAGGATTTAGTTCAGGATAGTTCAGTTAGTTAGTTCAGGATTTAGTTCAGGATAGTTCACCATTTAGTTCAGGATTTAGTTCAGGATTTAGTTTAGGATAGTTCACCATTTAGTTCAGGATTTAGTTCAGGATAGTACACGATTTAGTTCAGGATTTAGTTCAGGATAGTTCACCATTTAGTTCAGGATAGTTTAGGATAGTTCACCATTTAGTTAATGATTTAGTTCAGGATAGGTAAGGATTTAGAAACAAGTGCCTGTGCCTTGTGCATTTGAATTAGTGAACTAAACGCGTGAATAAAAAGGAGGTTTTTGGACATAAAGATTAACTTTATCGAAAAATGAACATTTATTGTCTACCATGGAGACCTGGGAGTGCCATCAGATGAAGATCATCAAAGGTAAGTGATTAATTGTAACGCTATTTCTGACTTTTGTGACACCTCTCCTTGGTTGGAAAATGGCTGTATGGGTTACTGTGGCTAGGCGCTGACCTAACATAATCGCATGGTGTGCTTTCGCCGTAAAGCCTTTTTTGAAATCGGACACTGTGGCTGGATTAACAAGAAGTTTATCTTTCAAATGGTGTAAAATACTTAAATGTTTGAGGAGTTTTAATTATGAGATTTTTGTTGTTTGAATTTGGCGCCCTGCAATTTCACTGGCGGTTGGCGAGGTGGGACCCTACCGTCCCACACATCACAGAGAAGTTAACTTTTCTTTTGAAGACTTTTGAGAGGCAGGGCGGGATGGATATAGGTCTATAACAGTTTGGGTCTAGAGTGTCACCCTTTTTGAAGAGGGGGATGACCACGGCAGCTTTCCAATCTTTAGGGATCTTGGACGATACGAAAGAGAGGTTGAACAGACTGCTAATAGGGGTTGCAACAATGGCGGAGGATCATTTTAGAAAGAGAGGGTCCAGATTGTCTAGCCCAGCTGATTTGTACGGGTCCAGGTTTTGCAGCTCTTTCAGAACATCTGCTATCTGGATTTGGGTGGGGAGGCTTGTGCAAGTAGCTGCGTGGGGTGCGGAGCTGTTGGTTGTGGTAGCCAGGAGGAAAGCATGGCCAGCCGTAGAGAAATGCTGAAATTCTCGATCATAGTGAATTTATCAGTGGTGACTGTGTCGCCTAGCCTCATTGCAGTGGGCAGCTGGGAGGAGGTGCTCTTATTCTCCATGGACTTAATTGTGTCCCAAAAAAATTATGTTTGAAAAAGCTAGTCTTTGCTTTCCTGACTGATTGGGTCTATTGTTCTATTGGTTCCTGACTTCCCTGAAAAGTTGCATATCGCGGGGAGTATTCGATGCTATTGCAGTCCGCCACAGGATGTTTTTGTGCTGGTCAAGGGCAGTCAGGTCTGGAGTGAACCAAGGGCTACATCTGTTCTCAGTTAGACATTTTTTGAAAGGGGTATGCTTTTTTAAGATGGCGAGGAAATTACTTTTAAAGAACGACCAGGCATCCTCGACTGACGTGATGAGGTCAATATCCTTCCAGGATACCCGGGCCAGGCCGATTAGAATGGGCTACTCACATAAGTGTTTTAGGGAGCGTTTGACAGTGATGAGGGGTGGTTGTTTGACTGCAGACCCATAGTGGATGCAGGCAATGAGGCAGTGATCGCTGAGATCCTGATTGAAAACAGCAGAGGTGTATTTGGAGGGCAAATTGGTCAGGATAATATCTGTGAGGGTGCCCATGTTTACGGATTTAGGGTTGTACCTGGTGGGTTCCTTGATAATTTGTGTGATACTGAGAGCATCTAGCTTAGATTGTAGGACTGCCGGGGTGTTAAGCATATCCCAGTTTAGGTCACTGAACAGAATGAACTCTGAAATAGATGGGGGGGGCAATCAATTCACATATGGTGTCCAGGGCACAGCTGGGAGCTGAGGGGGGGTCTATAATAGGCGACAACAGTGAGAGACTTATTTCTGGAGAGATTCATTTTTAAAATTAGAAGCTCGAACTGTTTGGGCATAGACCTGTAAAGGGTGCGTGTTGGTGGCAGGGAAGTCAGGAGATGAACTTGTTATAAACAGAGTTGTTTAATAAGTGCTGACAAAACTCCAAAAAACCTAAATATACAAAACAACAAAAGTGGGTACAAAAGCCGTCGCATAACTAGCACATCACAAACAATCTCTGACAAGGACATGAGGGGAAACAGAGGGTCAAATACACAACATGTAAGGGATGGAATTGGAAGGAAGAGATGTGAAGCAGGTGTGAAGGAAGACAAGACAAAACCAATGGAAAATGAAAAAAAATGGATCAGTGATGGATAGAAGGTCGGTGACGTCAACCGCCGAACACCGCCCGAACAAGGAGAGGGACCGTCTTTCGGCGGAAGTCGTGACAAGACCTGGGAATTATGACAGAACATTGCAGGCTATCTCTGGAGTAGATTGCAACTCCTCCCCCTTTGGCAGTTATATCTTGACAGAAAATGTTGTAGTTGGGTATGGAAATCTCAGAATTTTTGGTGGCCTTCCTAAACCAGGATTCAGACATGGCAAGGACATGAGGGTTGGCAGAGTGTGCTAAAGCAGTGAGTAAAACAAACTAGGGAGGAGGCTTCTGATGTTAACATGCATGAAACCAAGGCCTTTTTTGATTACAGAAGTCAACAAATGAGAGTGCCTGGGGGCACGCAGGGCCTGGGTTAACCTCTACATCACCTGAGGAACAGAGGAGGAGTAGGATGCTAAAGGCTAGCAAAACTGGTCGTCTAGTGCATTAAGGACAGAGAATAAAAGGAGCAGATTTCTGGCCGTGGTAGAATAGATTCAGGGCATAATGTGCAGACAGGGGTATGGTGGGGTGCGGGTACAGCGGAGGTAAGCCCAGGCACTGAGTGATGATAAGAGATGTTGCATCTGTGGACATGCTAGTTATGCTGGGTGAGGTCACCGCATGTGTGGGAGGTGGGACAAAGGAGGTATCTGAGGCATGTTGATTGGGACTAGGGGCTCCGCAGTAAACTAAAACAATGATAACTATCCTAAACAACAGTATACAAGGCATATTGACATTTGAGAGAGACATAAAGCGAGGCATAAAGCAATCCCAGGTGTTGATTGGGAGAGCTAGCTAAGACAACAACAGCTAATCAGCTAAGACAACAACAACAGGTAAAATGGCGATGAATGGGCAGAGAGGATCGGTTAACTACACACAGGGCCTGAGTTTGGGGCTGGGAACAACAGATAAACAAAATGGAGGACCGTGATTAATGAACAGTCCAGCAGGCATCAGCTATGTAGCCAAGTGATCATAGGATCCGGTAAACAGCAACAGATGGAGCAGGGAAGTCGCGGGGTAGTCGTTACTACACTAGCACGCGGGAGACACAGCGTTTAAAGTTAGCAGGCCGGGGTTATTAGAAGCTTCTGCTCCGACATCTGGCAAAGTCTGGTTGAGGGCACAGCGGATGGAGTTACAGATGACGAAAGAGGTATTGTAGTTGTAGTAATTTTGTTTGCTAGCCGGGAGATGCGCCTGGCTCGCGGCTAACTGGTGCTAGCTTCGGGGCAGGGGTTTTAGCCACTATAGCCACTCGATAGCAGCTAGCTAGCAGCGATGATCCAATGCAAAGGACCAGAGCTTACGGCAGGGATCAGGTGGAGTAGTGGATTCTAGCCGTGTTGGGGTAGAGTCCGGGAGGTGATCACTGAGTAGGCCGGGAGGTGGGCCTGGCTCAGGGCTAGCTTCGTGGCTGGGTCACGCGGTGACAGCTAGCTAGCTGTGATGATCAGGAGTAAAGGTCCAGGGTTTACGGCAGGAATCCGGCGTTGTAGTGTAGAAAACAGTCCGATACTGGCAGGCTGGCAAGTATTATCCAGGCTAAAAAAACAACGTCTGGTGTCTGTGCAGAAGGTAAAGGCCGCTAGCAGTGGCTGACAATGACTAAATAGCTAGTAGCTAGTTAGTTGGTTAGCCTCTGATGGCTAGCTTCTGATGGAGGTTCTAGCTATAAGGTCTAAAAAATAGCGGATCCATATCACATTGGGTGAGGCGGGTTACTGGAAGGTATATTTAATAAAAAAAATGGAAAAGAGATTGAAATATATACAAAAAAAAGACTAAAAATACAAAAAGTACACGAGAGGACGACAAAACAGGTCTGCACTGCTACGCCATGTTGCGTCACACTGGACGCAGAGACAAAAAGGGTATCCACAAGTTCATCTGACTCTGGGTCAGTAGACAAAGGGCCTCATCTGACTCTGGGTCAGTAGATAAAGGACCTCATCTGACTCTGGGTCCATAGATAAAGGGCCTCATCTGACTCTGGGTCAGTGGATAAAGGGCCTCATCTGATTGTTGGTGTGTACTACATAATCAGACTGTTCTGTTGGTGTGTACTATATAATCAGACTGTTTTGTTGGTGTGTACTATATAATCAGACTGTTCTGTTGGTGTGTACTATATAATCAGACTGTTCTGTTGGTGTGTACTATATAATCAGACTGTTCTGTTGGTGTGTACTATATAATCAGACTGTTCTGTTGGTGTGTACTATATAATCAGACTGTTCTGTTGGTGTGTACTATATAATCAGACTGATTGTTGGTGTGTACTACATAATCAGACTGTTCTGTTGGTGTGTACTATATAATCAGACTGTTTTGTTGGTGTGTACTATATAATCAGACTGTTCTGTTGGTGTGTACTATATAATCAGACTGTTCTGTTGGTGTGTACTACATAATCAGACTGTTGGTGTGTACTATATAATCAGACTGTTCTGTTGGTGTGTACTACATAATCAGACTGTTGGTGTGTACTATATAATCAGACTGTTCTGTTGGTGTGTACTATATAATCAGACTGTTCTGTTGGTGTGTACTATATAATCAGACTGTTCTGTTGGTGTGTACTATATAATCAGACTGTTCCGTTGGTGTGTACTACATAATCAGACTGTTCTGTTGGTGTGTACTACATAATCAGACTGTTCTGTTGGTGTGTACTACATAATCAGACTGTTCTGTTGGTGTGTACTATATAATCAGACTGTTCTGTTGGTGTGTACTATATAATCAGACTGTTCTGTTGGTGTGTACTACATAATCAGACTGTTCTGTTGGTGTGTACTATATAATCAGACTGTTGGTGTGTACTATATAATCAGACTGATGAGTTGCTCAGGGATAATGAACACATTGTTACTCAGTGTCAGGGATAATGAACACATTGTTACTCAGTGTGTCAGGGATAATGAACACATTGTTGCTCAGTGTGTCAGGGATAATGAACACATTGTTACTCAGTGTGTCAGGGATAATGAACACATTGTTACTCAGTGTCAGGGATAATGAACACATTGTTACTCAGTGTGTCAGGGATAATGAACACATTGTTACTCAGTGTGTCAGGGATAATGAACACATTGTTACTCAGTGTCAGGGATAATGAACACATTGTTACTCAGTGTCAGGGATAATGAACACATTATTGCTCAGTGTGTCAGGGATAATGAACACATTGTTACTCAGTGTCAGGGATAATGAACACATTGTTACTCAGTGTGTCATGGATAATGAACACATTGAATACTGACTAACGTAATGAAAGACTCATTGGGCTCCAGCAACATGGCCTCTCCCTCTCCAGACCTTTCGGCACAGATGACACAGCGTGTTGTGTGTGAGTGAGTTGGCACTGTGTGGCGTGTCCTTTACAGCTGTCGCTACCTGCCCACCTCTCCTCTCCCTGTCCCCCATACTCCTCTTCTTTCCCTGTGCCTGCCCACCTCTCCCCCTCCAGTCAGTCCCCACAGCTGTAGAACAGAGCTGTGTCTGTCCTGGTCTCTGGCTCAGCTGGTAATCTTAAACTCCTGAGAAGGAGGAAGTGATCCTTGGCAAAGACCCAGGCAGGACCAGACCCCCCTGGGTTCAAATACTACTCAACACGTTACCTTCAGTGTTTTCTCTGGCCTGTCTGGGGTGTTTTCTCTGACCTGTCTGGGGTGTTTTCTCTGGCCTGTCTGGAGTGTTTTCTCTGGCCTGTCTGGGGTGTTTTCTCTGACCTGTCTGGGGTGTTTTCTCTGACCTGTCTGGGGTGTTTTCTCTGGCCTGTCTGGGGTGTTTTCTCTGGCCTGTCTGGGGTGTTTTCTCTGGCCTGTCTGGGGTGTTTTCTCTGGCCTGTCTGGGGTGTTTTCTCTGGCCTGTCTGGGGTGTTTTCTCTGGCCTGTCTGGGGTGTTTTCTCTGACCTGTCTGGGGTGTTTTCTCTGGCCTGTCTGGGGTGTTTTCTCTGGCCTGTCTGGGGTGTTTTCTCTGGCCTGTCTGGGGTGTTTTCTCTGACCTGTCTGGGGTGTTTTCTCTGGCCTGTCTGGGGTGTTTTCTCTGGCCTGTCTGGGGTGTTTTCTCTGACCTGTCTGGGGTGTTTTCTCTGGCCTGTCCGTGGTGTTTTCTCTGGCCTGTCCGGGGTGTTTTCTCTGGCCTTTCTGGGGTGTTTTCTCTGGCCTGTCTGGGGTGTTTTCTCTGGCCTGTCTGGGGTGTTTTCTCTGGCCTGTCTGGGGTGTTTTCTCTGGCCTGTCTGGGGTGTTTTCTCTGGCCTGTCTGGGGTGTTTTCTCTGACCTGTCTGGTGTGTTTTCTCTGACCTGTCTGGGGTGTTTTCTCTGGCCTGTCTGGGGTGTTTTCTCTGGCCTGTCTGGGGTGTTTTCTCTGACCTGTCTGGGGTGTTTTCTCTGGCTTGTCTGGGGTGTTTTCTCTGGCCTGTCTGGGGTGTTTTCTCTGGCTAGTCTGGGGTGTTTTCTCTGGCCTGTCTGGGGTGTTTTCTCTGGCCTGTCTGGGGTGTTTTCTCTGGCCTGTCTGGGGTGTTTTCTCTGGCCTGTCTGGGGTGTTTTCTCTGGCCTGTCTGGGGTGTTTTCTCTGACCTGTCTGGGGTGTTTTCTCTGGCCTGTCTGGGGTGTTTTCTCTGGCCTGTCTGGGGTGTTTTCTCTGGCCTGTCTGGGGTGTCAGATGAGGGGGGTTGGCAGTTTTGGGACTATTCTATTGGTCCTACTAAACCAGTCAAGCACTCAATCAAACACAGACAAAAGTACTTTAAAATTATTTTCAATTGTATTTGAACCCAGATCTGCCACCAGACCTCTCCAGCCTCCAGTCGTCTCTTCATGTATACAACAGTCCCAGTCATGGTGCTCTGCTCTACTCTGATCTGGACGTTACTCTGCTCTGGGCTCAACTCTGATCTACTCCGCTCTGGGCTTTACTCTAATCTGCTCTGGGCTCTACTCTGCTCTGGGCTCTACTCTGCTCTGGGCTCTACTCTGCTCTGCTCTGGACTCTGATCTGGGCTCTACTCTGCTCTGCTCTGGGCTCTACTCTGCTATGGGCTCTACTCTGCTCTGGGCTCTAGTCTGCTCTGGACTCTCTCTACTCTGCTCTGGGCTTTACTCTGCCCTGGGCTCTACTCTGCTCTGTGCTCTACTCTGCTCTGGGCTCTACTCTACTCTGCTCTGGGCTCTACTCTGCTCTGGGCTCTACTCTACTCTGCTCTGGGCACTACTCTGCTCTGGGCTCTACTCTGGGCTCTATTCAACTCTGGGCTCTATTCTGCTCTTCTCTGAACTCTACTTTGGGCTCTACTCTGCTCTGTTATGCTCTGGGCTCTACTTTTCTCTTCTCTGCTTTGCTCTGCCCTGGGCTCTACTTTTCTTTTCTCTAGGCTCTACTTTGCTTTTCTTTGGGCTCTACTTTGCTATTCTCTGGGCTCTACTCTGATCTGGGCTCTACTCTGATCTGGGTTGTACTCTGCTCTGGTCACTATTCTGTTCTTCTCTGAACTTGACTCTACTCTGGGCTCTGCTCTGGGCTCTACTCTGCTCTGGGCTCTGCTCTGGGCTCTACTCTGCTCTGGGCTCTACTCTGGGCTCTAATCAGTTCTGGGCTCTACTCTGCTCTGGACTCTACTCTGCTCTGGGCTCTACTCTGCTCTGAGCTCTGCTCTGGGCTCTACTCTGCTCTGGACTCTACTCTGCTCTGGGCTCTACTCAGTTCTGGGCTCTGCTCCGGGCTCTACTCAGTTCTGGGCTCTACTCTGGGCTCTACTCAGTTCTAGGCTCTACTCTGAGCTCTACTCTGCTCTGGGCTCTGCTCTGGGCCCTACTCTGCTCTGGGCTCTACTCTGGGCTCTAATCAGTTCTGGGCTCTGCTCTGGGCTCTAATCTGCTCTGGGCTCTACTCAATTCTGGGCTCTACTCTGGGCTCTACTCAGTTCTGGGCTCTGCTCTGGGCTCTACTCTGCTCTGGGCTCTACTCTTGGCTCTAATCAATATTTGACTTCGTTTGACAATTGCATTGGAAAATGAGCTACTGTGTAAATACTGCAATGTGGGTTGGTTTGAATTGAGCCGCTAATCTTCAATTGATTGCATTTTTCTCCCCAACACAATAACACAATAAATCCCATGGGGGATTGGAACTCACAATACATCCCATGCGGGATTGGACCTCACAATACATCCCATGGGGGATTGGACCTCACAATACATCCCATGGGGGATTGGAATTTACACCGCTAGTGGCAATAGATGTCAGGACCTTACCGCTGTGAGCTAACTGGTCAGAACTGGTCAGGACCTTACTGCTGTGAGCTAACTGGTCAGAACTGGTCAGGACCTTACTGCTGTGAGCTAACTGGTCAGAACTGTTCAGGACCTCACTGCTGTGAGATAACTGGTCAGAACTGGTCAGGACCTTACTGCTGTGAGCTAACTGAGCCTTACTGCTGTGAGCTAACTGGTCAGAACTGGTCAGGACCTTACTGCTGTGAGCTAACTGGTCAGAACTGGTCAGGACCTTACCGCTGTGAGCTAACTGGCCAGAACTGTTCAGGACCTCACTGCTGTGAGCTAACTGGTCAGAACTGGTCAGGACCTTACTGCTGTGAGCTAACTGAGCCTTACTGCTGTGAGCTAACTGGTCAGGACCTTACTGCTGTGAGCTAACTGGTCAGGACTGGTCAGGACCGTACTGCTGTGAGCTAACTGGTCAGGACCTTACTGCTGTGTGCCAACTGGTCAGGACCTTACTGCTGTGAGCTAACTGGTCAGAACTGGTCAGGACCGTACTGCTGTGAGCTAACTGGTCAGGACCTTACTGCTGTGAGCTAACTGGTCAGAACTGGTCAGGACCGTACTGCTGTGAGCTAACTGGTCAGAACTGGTCAGGACCTTACTGCTGTGAGCTAACTGGTCAGAACTGGTCAGGACCTTACTGCTGTGAGCTAACTGGTCAGGACCTTACTGCTGTGAACTAACTGGTCAGAACCGTACTGCTGTGAGCTAACTGGTCAGAACTGGTCAGGACCGTACTGCTGTGAGCTAACTGGTCAGAACTGGTCAGGACCTTACCGCTGTGAGCTAACTGGCCAGAACTGGTCAGGACCTTACTGCTGTGAGCTAACTGAGCCTTCCTGCTGTGAGCTAACTGGTCAGGACTGGTCAGGACCGTACTGCTGTGAGCTAACTGGTCAGGACCTTACTGCTGTGAGCTAACTGGTCAGGACCTTACTGCTGTGAACTAACTGGTCAGGACCGTACTGCTGTGAGCTAACTGGTCAGAACTGGTCAGGACCTTACTGCTGTGAGCTAACTGGCCAGAACTGGTCAGGACCTTACTGCTGTGAGCTAACTGGTCAGGACCTTACTGCTGTGAGCTAACTGGCCAGAACTGGTCAGGACCTTACTGCTGTGAGCTAACTGGCCAGAACTGGTCAGGACCTTACTGCTGTGAGCTAACTGGTCAGGACCTTACTGCTGTGAGCTAACTGGTCAGGACCTTACTGCTGTGAGCTAACTGGTCAGGACCTTACTGCTGTGAGCTAACTGGTCAGAACTGGTCAGAACCTTACTGCTGTGAGCTAACTGGCCAGAACTGGTCAGGACCGTACTGCTGTGAGCTATCTGGTCAGGACTTTACTGCTGTGTGCCAACTGGTCAGGACCGTACTGCTGTGAGCTAACTGGTCAGAACTGGTCAGGACCGTACTGCTGTGAGCTAACTGGTCAGAACTGGTCAGGACCTTACTGCTGTGAGCTAACTGGTCAGGACCTTACTGCTGTGAGCTAACTGGTCAGAACTGGTCAGGACCTTACTGCTGTGAGCTAACTGGTCAGGACCTTACTGCTGTGAGCTAACTGGTGTGAGCCTTACTGCTGTGAGCTAACTGGTCAGAACTGGTCAGGACCTTACCGCTGTGAGCTAACTGGTCAGGACCTTAATGCTGTGAGATAACTGGTCAGAACTGGTCAGGACCTTACTGCTGTGAGCTAACTGGTCAGAACTGGTCAGGACCTTACTGCTGTGAGCTAACTGGTCAGAACTGGTCAGGACCTTACTGCTGTGAGCTAACTGGTCAGAACTGGTCAGGACCTTACTGCTGTGAGCTAACTGAGCCTTACTGCTGTGAGCTAACTGGCCAGAACTGGTCAGGACCTTAATGCTGTGAGATAACTGGTCAGAACTGGTCAGGACCTTACTGCTGTGAGCTAACTGGTCAGAACTGGTCAGGACCTCACTGCTGTGAGCTAACTGGTCAGAACTGGTCAGGACCTTACTGCTGTGAGCTAACTGGTCAGGACCTTACTGCTGTGAGCTAACTGGTCAGGACCTTACTGCTGTGAGCTAACTGGCCAGAACTGTTCAGGACCTCACTGCTGTGAGCTAACTGGTCAGAACTGGTCAGGACCTTACTGCTGTGAGCTAACTGGTCAGGACCTTACTGCTGTGAGCTAACTGGTCAGAACTGGTCAGGACCTTACCGCTGTGAGCTAACTGGCCAGAACTGGTCAGGACCTTACTGCTGTGAGCTAACTGAGCCTTACTGCTGTGAGCTAACTGGTCAGGACCTTACTGCTGTGAGCTAACTGGTCAGGACCTTACTGCTGTGAGCTAACTGGTCAGAACTGGTCAGGACCTTACTGCTGTGAGCTAACTGGTCAGAACTGTTCAGGACCTTACCGCTGTGAGCTAACTGGCCAGAACTGGTCAGGACCTTACTGCTGTGAGCTAACTGAGCCTTACTGCTGTGAGCTAACTGGTCAGGACCTTACTGCTGTGAGCTAACTGGTCAGGACTGGTCAGGACCGTACTGCTGTGAGCTAACTGGTCAGGACCTTACTGCTGTGTGCCAACTGGTCAGGACCGTACTGCTGTGAGCTAACTGGTCAGAACTGGTCAGGACCTTACTGCTGTGAGCTAACTGGTCAGGACCTTACTGCTGTGAGCTAACTGGTCAGAACTGGTCAGGACCTTACTGCTGTGAGCTAACTGGTCAGAACTGGTCAGGACCTTACTGCTGTGAACTAACTGGTCAGGACCGTACTGCTGTGAGCTAACTGGTCAGAACTGGTCAGGACCTTACTGCTGTGAGCTAACTGGTCAGGACCTTACTGCTGTGAGCTAACTGGTCAGGACCTTACTGCTGTGAGCTAACTGGTCAGAACTGGTCAGGACCTTGCTGCTGTGAGCTAACTGGTCAGAACTGGTCAGAACTGGTCAGGACCTTACTGCTGTGAGCTAACTGGCCAGAACTGAATTTGCTAGCAATGCACATCATTTAATGATCAGAGCGTGCAGGTGGACTTCTGGTATGTGTACTGGGTCAGGTACAGCTACGTTCACCCACCCCCCAAATAAATAATAATGAGCAATTCCCCCACCCATAAACATTTTTAAAAGTTGAAGGAGTACCTAGCCCCCTACTTACCTCCCTACCTATCTACCTACCTATCTACCTACCTATCTACCTACCTACCTACCTCCCTACCTACCTACCAACCTACCTACCTACCTACCTACCTACCTACCTACCTACCTACCTATATACCTACCTACCTACCTACCTATCTACCTACCTGCCTGCCTGCCTACCTACCTACCTACCTACCTACCTACCTACCTACCTACCTACCTACCTACCTACCTACCTACCTACCTACCTACCTACCTACCTACCTACCTACCTACCTACCTCCCTCCCTTCCTACCTAGCTAGCTAGCTAGCTACCTGCCTACCTACTTACCTCCCTACCGACCTACCTACTTACCTACCTACCTCCCTACCTACCTACCTAGCTACCTACCTACTTACCTCCCTACCGACCTACCTACTTACTTACCTACCTACCTACCTACCTACCTGGGAGGGTGTGGTATTTCACTAGATACAGGCTGATGATCAGGGCTGATGATCAGGGCTGATGATCAGGGTGTGGTATTTCACTAGATACAGGCTGATGGTCAGGGCTGATGATCAGGGTGTGGTATTTCCCTAGATACAGGCTGATGGTCAGGGCTGGTGATCAGGGTGTAGTATTTCACTAGATACAGGCTGATGACCAGGGCTGATGATCAGGGCTGATGATCAGGGTGTGGTATTTCCCTAGATACAGGCTGATGATCAGGGCTGGTGATCAGGGTGTAGTATTTCCCTAGATACAGGCTGATGATCAGGGCTGGTGATCAGGGTGTGGTATTTCATTAAATACAGGCTGATGATCAGGGCTGATGATCAGGGTGTGGTATTTCACTAGATACAGGCTGATGGTCAGGGCTGGTGATCAGGGTGTAGTATTTCCCTAGATACAGGCTGATGGTCAGGGCTGATGATCAGGGTGTAGTATTTCACTAGATACAGGCTGATGGTCAGGGCTGATGATCAGGGTGTAGTATTTCACTAGATACAGGCTGATGATCAGGGCTGATGATCAGGGCTGATGATCAGGGTGTAGTATTTCACTAGATACAGGCTGATGATCAGGGCTGATGATCAGGGTGTGGTATTTCACTAGATACAGGCTGGTGATCAGGGCTGATGATCAGGGTGTGGTATTTCCCTAGATACAGGCTGATGGTCAGGGCTGGTGATCAGGGTGTAGTATTTCACTAGATACAGGCTGATGATCAGGGCTGATGATCAGGGCGTGGTATTTCCCTAGATACAGGCTGATGATCAGGGCTGATGATCAGGGTGTGGTATTTCCCTAGATACAGGCTGATGATCAGGGCTGATGATCAGGGTGTGGTATTTCACTAGATACAGGCTGATGATCAGGGCTGATGATCAGGGTGTGGTATTTCACTAGATACAGGCTGATGATCAGGGTGTAGTATTTCCCTAGATACAGGCTGATGATCAAGGCTGGTGATCAGGGCTGATGATCAGGGTGTAGTATTTCACTAGATACAGGCTGATGATCAGGGCTGATGATCAGGGTGTAGTATTTCACTAGATACAGGCTGATGATCAGGGCTGATGATCAGGGCTGATGATCAGGGTGTGGTATTTCCCTAGATACAGGCTGATGATCAGGGCTGATGATCAGGGTGTGGTATTTCCCTAGATACAGGCTGATGATCAGGGCTGATGATCAGGGTGTGGTATTTCCCTAGATACAGGCTGATGATCAGGGCTGATGATCAGGGTGTGGTATTTCACTAGATACAGGCTGATGATCAGGGTGTAGTATTTCCCTAGATACAGGCTGATGATCAAGGCTGGTGATCAGGGCTGATGATCAGGGTGTGGTATTTCACTAGATACAGGCTGATGATCAGGGCTGATGATCAGGGTGTGGTATTTCCCTAGATACAGGCTGGTGATCAGGGCTGATGATCAGGGTGTGGTATTTCCCTAGATACAGGCTGATTATCAGGGCTGATGATCAGGGTGTAGTATTTCACTAGATACAGGCTGATGGTCAGGGTGTGGTATTTCACTAGATACAGGCTGATGATCAGGGTGTGGTATTTCACTAGATACAGGCTGATGATCAGGGCTGATGATCAGGGTGTAGTATTTCACTAGATACAGGCTGATGATCAGGGCTGATGATCAGGGTGTGGTATTTCCCTAGATACAGGCTGGTGATCAGGGCTGATGATCAGGGTGTGGTATTTCCCTAGATACAGGCTGATGATCAGGGCTGATGATCAGGGTGTAGTATTTCACTAGATACAGGCTGATGATCAGGGTGTGGTATTTCACTAGATACAGGCTGATGATCAGGGCTGATGATCAGGGTGTAGAATTTCACTAGATACAGGCTGATGGTCAGGGCTGATGATCAGGGCTGATGATCAGGGCTGATGATCAGGGCTGATGATCAGGGTGTGGTATTTCCCTAGATACAGGCTGATGATCAGGGCTGATGATCAGGGTGTGGTATTTCACTAGATACAGGCTGATGATCAGGGTGTAGTATTTCCCTAGATACAGGCTGATGATCAAGGCTGGTGATCAGGGCTGATGATCAGGGTGTAGTATTTCACTAGATACAGGCTGATGATCAGGGCTGATGATCAGGGTGTAGTATTTCACTAGATACAGGCTGATGATCAGGGCTGATGATCAGGGCTGATGATCAGGGTGTGGTATTTCCCTAGATACAGGCTGATGATCAGGGCTGATGATCAGGGTGTGGTATTTCCCTAGATACAGGCTGATGATCAGGGCTGATGATCAGGGTGTGGTATTTCCCTAGATACAGGCTGATGATCAGGGCTGATGATCAGGGTGTGGTATTTCACTAGATACAGGCTGATGATCAGGGTGTAGTATTTCCCTAGATACAGGCTGATGATCAAGGCTGGTGATCAGGGCTGATGATCAGGGTGTGGTATTTCACTAGATACAGGCTGATGATCAGGGCTGATGATCAGGGTGTGGTATTTCCCTAGATACAGGCTGGTGATCAGGGCTGATGATCAGGGTGTGGTATTTCCCTAGATACAGGCTGATTATCAGGGCTGATGATCAGGGTGTAGTATTTCACTAGATACAGGCTGATGGTCAGGGTGTGGTATTTCACTAGATACAGGCTGATGATCAGGGTGTGGTATTTCACTAGATACAGGCTGATGATCAGGGCTGATGATCAGGGTGTAGTATTTCACTAGATACAGGCTGATGATCAGGGCTGATGATCAGGGTGTGGTATTTCCCTAGATACAGGCTGGTGATCAGGGCTGATGATCAGGGTGTGGTATTTCCCTAGATACAGGCTGATGATCAGGGCTGATGATCAGGGTGTAGTATTTCACTAGATACAGGCTGATGATCAGGGTGTGGTATTTCACTAGATACAGGCTGATGATCAGGGCTGATGATCAGGGTGTAGTATTTCACTAGATACAGGCTGATGGTCAGGGCTGATGATCAGGGCTGATGATCAGGGCTGATGATCAGGGCTGATGATCAGGGTGTGGTATTTCCCTAGATACAGGCTGATGATCAGGGCTGATGATCAGGGTGTGGTATTTCACTAGATACAGGCTGATGGTCAGGGCTGATGATCAGGGTGTGGTATTTCCCTAGATACAGGCTGATGGTCAGGGCTGATGATCAGGGTGTGGTATTTCACTAGATACAGGCTGATGATCAGGGCTGATGATCAGGGCTGATGATCAGGGCTGATGATCAGGGCTGATGATCAGGGTGTGGTATTTCCCTAGATACAGGCTGATGATCAGGGCTGATGATCAGGGTGTAGTATTTCACTAGATACAGGCTGATGATCAGGGTGTGGTATTTCCCTAGATACAGGCTGATGATCAGGGTGTAGTATTTCCCTAGATACAGGTTGATGATCAGGGCTGATGATCAGGGCTGATGATCAGGGTGTGGTATTTCCCTAGATACAGGTTGATGATCAGGGCTGATGATCAGGGTGTGGTATTTCCCTAGATACAGGCTGATGATCAGGGCTGATGATCAGGGCTGATGATCAGGGCTGATGATCAGGGTGTGGTATTTCCCTAGATACAGGCTGATGATCAGGGCTGATGATCAGGGTGTAGTATTTCACTAGATACAGGCTGATGATCAGGGTGTGGTATTTCACTAGATACAGGCTGATGATCAGGGCTGATGATCAGGGTGTAGTATTTCACTAGATACAGGCTGATGGTCAGGGCTGATGATCAGGGCTGATGATCAGGGCTGATGATCAGGGCTGATGATCAGGGTGTGGTATTTCCCTAGATACAGGCTGATGATCAGGGCTGATGATCAGGGTGTGGTATTTCACTAGATACAGGCTGATGGTCAGGGCTGATGATCAGGGTGTGGTATTTCCCTAGATACAGGCTGATGGTCAGGGCTGATGATCAGGGTGTGGTATTTCACTAGATACAGGCTGATGATCAGGGCTGATGATCAGGGCTGATGATCAGGGCTGATGATCAGGGCTGATGATCAGGGTGTGGTATTTCCCTAGATACAGGCTGATGATCAGGGCTGATGATCAGGGTGTAGTATTTCACTAGATACAGGCTGATGATCAGGGTGTGGTATTTCCCTAGATACAGGCTGATGATCAGGGTGTAGTATTTCCCTAGATACAGGCTGATGGTCAGGGCTGATGATCAGGGTGTGGTATTTCCCTAGATACAGGTTGATGATCAGGGCTGATGATCAGGGTGTGGTATTTCCCTAGATACAGGCTGATGATCAGGGCTGATGATCAGGGTGTGGTATTTCACTAGATACAGGCTGATGGTCAGGGCTGATGATCAGGGTGTGGTATTTCCCTAGATACAGGCTGATGATCAGGGCTGATGATCAGGGTGTAGTATTTCACTAGATACAGGCTGATGATCAGGGTGTGGTATTTCCCTAGATACAGGCTGATGATCAGGGTGTAGTATTTCCCTAGATACAGGCTGATGGTCAGGGCTGATGATCAGGGTGTGGTATTTCCCTAGATACAGGTTGATGATCAGGGCTGATGATCAGGGTGTGGTATTTCCCTAGATACAGGCTGATGATCAGGGCTGATGATCAGGGCTGATGATCAGGGCTGATGATCAGGGTGTGGTATTTCCCTAGATACAGGCTGATGATCAGGGCTGATGATCAGGGTGTAGTATTTCACTAGATACAGGCTGATGATCAGGGTGTGGTATTTCACTAGATACAGGCTGATGATCAGGGCTGATGATCAGGGTGTAGTATTTCACTAGATACAGGCTGATGGTCAGGGCTGATGATCAGGGCTGATGATCAGGGCTGATGATCAGGGCTGATGATCAGGGTGTGGTATTTCCCTAGATACAGGCTGATGATCAGGGCTGATGATCAGGGTGTGGTATTTCACTAGATACAGGCTGATGGTCAGGGCTGATGATCAGGGTGTGGTATTTCCCTAGATACAGGCTGATGGTCAGGGCTGATGATCAGGGTGTGGTATTTCACTAGATACAGGCTGATGATCAGGGCTGATGATCAGGGCTGATGATCAGGGCTGATGATCAGGGCTGATGATCAGGGTGTGGTATTTCCCTAGATACAGGCTGATGATCAGGGCTGATGATCAGGGTGTAGTATTTCACTAGATACAGGCTGATGATCAGGGTGTGGTATTTCCCTAGATACAGGCTGATGATCAGGGTGTAGTATTTCCCTAGATACAGGCTGATGGTCAGGGCTGATGATCAGGGTGTGGTATTTCCCTAGATACAGGTTGATGATCAGGGCTGATGATCAGGGTGTGGTATTTCCCTAGATACAGGCTGATGATCAGGGCTGATGATCAGGGTGTGGTATTTCACTAGATACAGGCTGATGGTCAGGGCTGATGATCAGGGTGTGGTATTTCCCTAGATACAGGCTGATGATCAGGGCTGGTGATCAGGGTGTAGTATTTCACTAGATACAGGCTGATGGTCAGGGCTGATGATCAGGGCTGATGATCAGGGCTGATGATCAGGGTGTGGTATTTCACTAGATACAGGCTGATGATCAGGGCTGATGATCAGGGCGTGGTATTTCACTAGATACAGGCTGATGGTCAGGGCTGATGATCAGGGTGTGGTATTTCCCTAGATACAGGCTGATGGTCAGGGCTGATGATCAGGGTGTGGTATTTCACTAAATACAGGCTGATGATCCGTTGTGGGTTGTTACAGCAGCAGGCTGGGTTATGGTATGGGTCGTTACAGCAGCAGGCTGGGTTATGGTGTGGATCGTTACAGAGCTTTTGGAGATTAGAGGGTGAGGGTCACTCCCTCTCTGGCTGGATCTGAGAGCTGTTGGAGATTAGAGGGTGAGGGTCACTCCCTCTCTGGCTGGATCGGAGAGCTGTTGGAGATTAGAGGGAGAGGGTCACTCCCTCTCTGGCTGGATCTGAGAGCTGTTGGAGATTAGAGGGCGAGGGTCACTCCCTCTCTGGCTGGATCTGAGAGCTGTTGGAGATTAGAGGGAGAGGGTCACTCCCTCTCTGGCTGGATCTGAGAGCTGTTGGAGATTAGAGGGTGAGGGTCACTCCCTCTCTGGCTGGATCTGAGAGCTGTTGGAGATTAGAGGGCGAGGGTCACTCCCTCTCTGGCTGGATCTGAGAGCTGTTGGAGATTAGAGGGCGAGTGTCACTCCCTCTCTGGCTGGATCTGAGAGCTGTTGGAGATTAGAGGGCGAGGGTCACTCCCTCTCTGGCTGGATCCGAGAGCTGTTGGAGATTAGAGGGCGAGGGTCACTCCCTCTCTGGCTGGATCTGAGAGCTGTTGGAGATTAGAGGGCGAGGGTCACTCCCTCTCTGGCTGGATCTGAGAGCTGTTGGAGATTAGAGGGCGAGGGTCACTCCCTCTCTGGCTGGATCTGAGAGCTGTTGGAGATTAGAGGGCGAGGGTCACTCCCTCTCTGGCTGGATCTGAGAGCTGTTGGAGATTAGAGGGCGAGGGTCACTCCCTCTCTGGCTGGATCTGAGAGCTGTTGGAGATTAGAGGGCGAGGGTCACTCCCTCTCTGGCTGGATCTGAGAGCTGTTGGAGATTAGAGGGCGAGGGTCACTCCCTCTCTGGCTGGATCTGAGAGCTGTTGGAGATTAGAGGGCGAGGGTCACTCCCTCTCTGGCTGGATCTGAGAGCTGTTGGAGATTAGAGGGTGATGGTCACTACCTCTCTGGCTGGATCTGAGAGCTGTTGGAGATTAGAGGGCGAGGGTCACTCCCTCTCTGGCTGGATCTGAGAGCTGTTGGAGATTAGAGGGTGAGGGTCACTCCCTCTCTGGCTGGATCTGAGAGCTGTTGGAGATTAGAGGGCGAGGGTCACTCCCTCTCTGGCTGGATCTGAGAGCTGTTGGAGATTAGAGGGCGAGGGTCACTCCCTCTCTGGCTGGATCTGAGAGCTGTTGGAGATTCGAGGGTGAGGGTCACTCCCTCTCTGGCTGGATCTGAGAGCTGTTGGAGATTAGAGGGCGAGGGTCACTACCTCTCTGGCTGGATCTGAGAGCTGTTGGAGATTAGAGGGCGAGGGTCACTCCCTCTCTGGCTGGATCTGAGAGCTGTTGGAGATTAGAGGGCGAGGGTCACTCCCTCTCTGGCTGGATCTGAGAGCTGTTGGAGATTAGAGGGCGAGGGTCACTCCCTCTCTGGCTGGATCTGAGAGCTGTTGGAGATTAGAGGGCGAGGGTCACTCCCTCTCTGGCTGGATCTGAGAGCTGTTGGAGATTAGAGGGCGAGGGTCACTCCCTCTCTGGCTGGATCTGAGAGCTGTTGGAGATTAGAGGGCGAGGGTCACTCCCTCTCTGGCTGGATCTGAGAGCTGTTGGAGATTAGAGGGCGAGGGTCACTCCCTCTCTGGCTGGATCTGAGAGCTGTTGGAGATTAGAGGGCGAGGGTCACTCCCTCTCTGGCTGGATCTGAGAGCTGTTGGTTTTCCTTTATGTGGACGGCCAGTGGTAATGGAAGTCCTCATCAACAAAATGTCCTGCAACTGTTCAAACAAACATTTAAACAAATATAAACAAACTTGTTATACATGATTCCTCTGGGAGTTATCACTGTGTGTGTACAGTACATGAACTGTTCACATACATAAGACTTAAGCCTTTTTTATGCACTACATTGGTTAAAATGGTTCATTTGTTGTGTTTATGTATCTGTGTGTGTCTCTCTCGTTCCCCAGACCCCCAGTGCCTGGGCAGAGGAGTTTGTGGAGAAGAGGAGGGCTTCTCACCAACGTTCAGCCTCCTGGGGAAGCACTGACCAACTTAAAGAGGTATGCACTCCTCCCCACCCCCTCCCTCTCCTCCTCCCCTCTTCCTCTTCCCCACCTCCTCCCCTCCTCACCCAGCTGCCCCCTCACAGGGCTGCCCCCTCGCCCAGCTACACCCTCGCCCAGCTGGAAAAACTCCCTGGAACGGCCAAAACCTAGGAAGAAACCTAGAGAGGAACCAGGCTATGAGGGGTGGCCAGTCCTCTTCTGGCTGTGCCAGGTGGAGATTATAACAGAACATGGCCAAGATGTTCAAATGTTCATAAATGACCAGCATGGTCGAATAATAATAAGGCAGAACAGTTGAAACTGGAGCAGCAGCACGGCCAGGTGGACTGGGGACAGCAAGGAGTCATCATGTCAGGTAGTCCTGAGGCATGGTCCTAGGGCTCAGGTCCTCCGAGAGAGAGAAAGAAAGAGAGAAAGAAAGAGAAAATTAGAGAGAGCATACTTAAACTTCACACAGAATAGGACAGGAGAAGTACTCCAGATATAACAAACTGACCCTAGCCCCCCCGACACATAAACTACTGCAGCATAAATGTGTGTGGC
The DNA here is from genome assembly GCF_013265735.2 of Oncorhynchus mykiss. Lineage (NCBI taxonomy): Eukaryota > Metazoa > Chordata > Actinopteri > Salmoniformes > Salmonidae > Oncorhynchus > Oncorhynchus mykiss. The sequence continues at coordinate 51,135,397 of NC_048586.1, read as the reverse complement.
TGGGCCAGGGTAGTGGTGAGTGGCTGGGTCAGGGTAGAGGTTGTGGCTGGGTCAGGGTAGAGGTTGTGGCTGGGTCAGGGTAGTGGTGTGGCTGGGTCAGGGTAGAGGTGTGGCTGGGTCAGGGTAGTGGTGTGGCTGGGTCAGGGTAGAGGTGTGGCTGGGTCAAGGTAGAGGTGTGGCTGGGTCAGGGTAGAGGTGTGGCTGGGTCAGGGTAGAGATGTGGCTGGGTCAGGGTAGAGGTGTGGCTGGGTCAGGGTAGAGGTGTGGCTGGGTCAGGGTAGAGGTGAGTGGCTGGGTCAGGATAGAGGTGTGTGGCTGGGTCAGGGTAGAGGTGTGGCTGGGTCAGGGTAGAGGTGTGGCTGGGTCAGGATAGAGGTGTGTGGCTGGGTCAGGGTAGAGGTGTGGCTGGGTCAGGGTAGAGGTGTGGCTGGGTCAGGGTAGAGGTGTGGCTGGGTCAGGGTAGAGGTGAGTGGCTGGGTCAGAGTAGTGGTGTGTGTGGCTGGGTCAGGGAGTTCATCTAGTCTAATTAGAGACGGGTCTGCGTGTGGTCAGGGAGTTCATCTAGTCTAATTAGAGATTGGTCTGCATGGGGTCAGGGAGCTCATCTAGTCTAATTTGGGACGGGTCTGCGTGGGGTCTGGGAGCTCATCTAGTCTAATTAGAGACGGGTCTGCGTGGGGTCTGGGAGCTCATCTAGTCTAATTAGAGACGGGTCTGTGTGGGGTCTGGGAGCTCATCTAGTCTAATTAGAGACGGGTCTGCGTGGGGTCTGGGAGCTCATCTAGTCTAATTACACAGGAACAGAAACTGTTATATCCTGTCGGGCCTCATTTCCCAGTTTACTGCACTTGTCTATGTAGGGGATTGTCTATTGTATCAATGTGGCTTGTCACTCGCTGTCACTGTCTAGGTGAACGATATTACATTCATCCACTGGCCAGAAGTTGTTTCCACATAGCATTAGCACACATAGCATTATACATGTAATGAAATGGTTCAGGCTTTATCACTGTTCTCGGTTCAGGTGTGGTCATTTTGGACCAGTTCTTCCCTCTCCTCCCTCTGACCCGTCTCATCTCTCTGTTGTCTCTCTCTCTCCAGATTGCCAAGCTGAGGCAGCAGCTCCAGCGCAGTAAGCACAGCAGCCGTCACCATAGAGACAAGGAACGCAAATCACCATTCAATGGGAACCATGCTGCTCTCTACCAGGTGTGAGCAGGGCGAGGCGAGGGACCCATAAAGCCATAGAGAATAGATAGAAATGGTCTAGGCCTGATTAAACTGCTGTAATTGGGATTATTTACATTAAATCTAGATCTCCACTGTTACAAAAGGACCCAAAGCAGATTGATTCAGATTTAAATTCAGATTCAGATTCAGATTTAGGTTTAGACTATTGGTGTCGTGGGTGTGGAGTCAGATGCAGGAAACAGAGAGAGCGAGGCTGTGCTGTTTAATGTCCAAAAAACGCAACACAGGGTGCTCACAACCAAAATATACGACCAGGAACAAACACGCTCCTCTACGTACAAAACAGAAGGTCACAATAATCAATCCCTCACAAAGAACCAGGCGGGCCGGCTGACTAATAAATAATAATAATAATAACAAATTAATAATTAACTAATAAAGCCTCACTAATTATACCCAACTCAAAACAGGTGTACTCAATAAACACATAAGGAGGGGGAGGAAAGAATCAGTGGCAGCTAGTAGGCCGGCGACGACGACCGCCGAGCGCCACCCGAACGGGAAGGGGAGCCACCGTCGGTCGGAGTCGTGACAATTGGCATAATAGTTGCAGATGAACTTGAACATGCTTGTTTAAAGGTCAAGCCTTCCTCTTTCAGTAAACTGTATTACTAGTGTTAAGTTTTCACTTGTGGAGCTCTGGAGTCACAGATGCCACCTGCTAAGAGGCTTATAGTCAGTGGGGAGAGTAAAGCGTGCCTTGAATTGTGTGTGTCAGGGCCTAATGGCTTTCATGCAGGGAAACTGAAATACCTACCTCATTTCTTTGTCGCCTGTGCAACTAGAGGCGAAAAAACTCTAGATCACCTTTACTACACACACTTTGTGGAAAGCATCACTGAACCATGAATGAGAGCACCAGCTGTTCTGGACGACTGTGTAGCCGATATAAGTAAGACCTTTAAACTGGTCAACATTCACAAGGACGCAGGGCCAGACGGATTACCAGGACGTGTACTCAGAGCATGCTCTGACCAGCTGGCAAGTGTCTTCATTGACATTTTCAACCTTTCCCTGACCCAGACTGTAATACCAACATGTTTTAAACAGACCACCATAGTCCCTGTGCCCAGGAACACAAAGGCAACCTGCCTAAATTACTAACGTCCTGTAGCATTCACATCTGGAGCCATGAAATGCTTTGAAAGGCTGGTCATGGCTCACATAAACACCATAATCCCAGAAACCCTAAACCCACTCCAATTCACATACAGATCCACAGATGACACAACCTCCTATTGCACTCCACACTGTCCTTTTCCACCTGGACAAAAGGAACACCTATGTGAGAATGTTATTCATTGACTACAGCTCAGCATTCAACACCATAGTGCCCCTTAAAGCTCATCACTAAGCTCAGGACCCTGGGACTGAACACCTCCCGCTGCAACTGGAACCTGGACTTCCTGACGGGCCGCCCCCAGGTGGTGAGGGTAGACAACAACACCTCCGCCACTCTGACCCTCAACATGGGGGCCCCTCAGGGGGCTGATTGTGGACTGTAGGAAAAGGGGGACCGAGCACGCTCCCCCCATACACATCGATGAGGCTGTAGTGCATCACTAAGGAATTAACATGGTCCACACACGCCAACACAGTTGTGTAGGGGGCACGACAACGCCTTTTCCCCTCAGGAGGCTGAAAAGATTTGCCATGGGTCCTCAGATCCTCAAACAGTTCTACAGCTGCGCCATCGAGAGCATCTTGATTGGCTGCATCACCGCCTGGTATGGCAACCGTTCAGCCTCCGACAGCAAGGCATTCTCTGGGGTAGTGCATACGGCACATTACATCACTGGGTCTGAGCTCCCTGCCATCCAGGACCTCTATCCCGGGCGGTCTCAGAGGAAAGCCCCAAAATTGTCAGGCTCCAGCCACCTAAGTCATAGATTGTTCTGCTACAGCACAGAAAGCGGTACCGGAGAACCTAGTCTGGAACCAACAGGACCCTGAACAGCTTCCATCCTGAAGCCATAGGACTACTAAATAGTTAGTCTGAGTAGTTCTTTGGTTAATTATTTAACTATTATCTATCCTTTACCCCTACCTATAGTATACTGCTGTTACTGTCTATTATCTATCCTTTACCCCTACCTACAGTATACTGCTGTTACTGTCTATTATCTATCCTTTACCCCTACCTACAGTATACTGCTGTTACTGTCTATTATCTATCCTTTACCCCTACCTACAGTATACTGCTGCTACTGTCTATTATCTATCCTTTACCCCTACCTACAGTATACTGCTGTTACTGTCTATTATCTATCCTTTACCCCTACCTACAGTATACTGCTGTTACTGTCTATTATCTATCCTTTACCCCTACCTACAGTATACTGCTGTTACTGTCTATTATCTATCCTTTACCCCTACCTACAGTATACTGCTGTTACTGTCTATTATCTATCCTTTACCCCTACCTACAGTATACTGTTACTGTCTATTATCTATCCTTTACCCCTACCTACAGTATACTGCTGTTACTGTCTATTATCTATCCCTACCTACAGTATACTGTTACTGTCTATTATCTATCCTTTACCCCTTCCTACAGTATACTGCTGTTACTGTCTATTATCTATCCTTTACCCCTACCTACAGTATACTGCTGTTACTGTCTATTATCTATCCTTTACCCCTACCTACAGTATACTGCTGTTACTGTCTATTATCTATCCCTACCTACAGTATACTGCTGCTACTGTCTATTATCTATCATTTACCCCTACCTACAGTATACTGCTGTTACTGTCTATTATCTATCCCTGCCTACAGTATACTGCTGCTACTGTCTATTATCAATCCTTTACCCCTACCTACAGTATACTGCTGCTACTGTCTATTATCTATCCTTTACCCCTACCTACAGTATACTGTTGTGTATATAGCCTGGTACCCCGTGTATATAGCCTGGTACCCGGTGTATATAGCCTGGTACCCTGTGTATATAGCCTGGTACCCGTGTATATAGCCTGGTACCCCGTGTATATAGCCTGGTACCCCGTGTATATAGCCTGGTACCCCGTGTATATAGCCTGGTACCCTGTGTAATTAGCCTGATACCCTGTGTATATAGCCTGGTACCCTGTGTATATAGCCTGGTACCCTGTGTATTTAGCCTGGTACCCTGTGTATATAGCCTGGTACCCTGTGTATATAGCCTGGTACCCAGTGTATATAGCATGTTACCCTGTGTATATAGCCTGGTACCCTGTGTATATAGCCTGGTACCCTGTGTATATAGCCTGGTACCCTGTGTATTTAGCCTTGTACCCTGTGTATTTAGCCTGGTACCCTGTGTATTTAGCCTGGTACCCTGTGTATATAGCCTGGTACCCTGTGTATATAGCATGGTACGCTGTGTATTTAGCCTGATACCCTGTGTATATAGCCTGGTACCCTGTGTATATAGCATGGTACCCTGTGTATTTAGCCTGATACCCTGTGTATATAGCCTGGTACCCTGTGTATATAGCCTGGTACCCTGTGTATATTGCCTGGTACCCTGTGTATATAGCCTGGTACCCAGTGTATATAGCCTGGTACCCTGTGTATATAGCCTGGTACCCTGTGTATATAGCCTGGTACCCTGTGTATATAGCCTGGTACCCGGTGTATATAGCCTGGTACCCTGTGTATTTAGCCTGGTACCCTGTGTATTTAGCCTGGTACCCTGTGTATATAGCCTGGTACCCTGTGTATATAGCCTGGTACCCTGTGTACATAGCCTGGTACCCTGTGTATATAGCCTGGTACCCTGTGTATATAGCCTGGTACCCTGTGTATATAGCCTGGTACCCTGTGTATATAGCCTGGTACCCTGTGTATATAGCCTGGTACCCAGTGTATATAGCCTGGTACCCTGTGTATATAGCCTGGTACCCTGTGTATATAGCCTGGTACCCGGTGTATATAGCCTGGTACCCTGTGTATTTAGCCTGGTACCCTGTGTATTTAGCCTGGTACCCTGTGTATTTAGCCTGGTACCCTGTGTATATAGCATGGTACCCTGTGTATATAGCCTGGTACCCTGTGTATATAGCCTGGTACCCTGTGTATTTAGTCTGGTACCCTGTGTATATAGCCTGGTACCCCGTGTATATAGCCTGGTACCCTGTGTATATAGCCTGGTACCCCGTGTATATAGCCTGGTACCCCGTGTATATAGCCTGGTACCCCGTGTATATAGCCTGGCACCCCGTGTATATAGCCTGGCACCCCGTGTATATAGCCTGGTACCCCGTGTATATAGCCTGGTACCCCGTGTATATAGCCTGGTACCCCGTGTATATAGCCTGGTACCCCGTGTATATAGCCTGGTACCCCGTGTATATAGCCTGGTACCCTGTGTATATAGCCTGGTACCCTGTGTATATAGCCTGGTACCCTGTGTATATAGCCTGGTACCCTGTGTATATAGCATGGTACCCTGTGTATATAGCCTGGTACCCTGTGTATATAGCCTGGTACTCTGTGTATATAGCCTGGTACCCTGTGTATATAGCCTGGTACCCTGTGTATATAGCCTGGTACCCTGTGTATAAAGCCTGGTACCCTGTGTATATAGCCTGGTACCCTGTGTATATAGCCTGGTACCCTGTGTATTTAGCCTGGTAACCTGTGTATATAGCCTGGTACCCCGTGTATATAGCATGGTACCCTGTGTATATAGCCTGGTACCCTGTGTATATAGCCTGGTACCCTGTGTATATAGCCTGGTACCCTGTGTATATAGCCTGGTACCCTGTGTATATAGCCTGGTACCCTGTGTATATAGCCTGGCACCCCGTGTATATAGCCTGGTACCCCGTGTATATAGCCTGGTACCCTGTGTATATAGCCTGGTACCCTGTGTATATAGCCTGGTACCCTGTGTATATAGCCTAGTACCCTGTGTATATAGCCTGGTACCCTGTGTATATAGCCTGGTACCCTGTGTATATAGCCTGGTACCCTGTGTATATAGCCTGGTAGCCTGTGTATATAGCCTGGTACCCTGTGTATATAGCCTGGTACCCTGTGTATATAGCCTGGTACCCTGTGTATATAGCCTGGTACCCTGTGTATATAGCCTGGTACCCTGTGTATATAGCCTGGTACCCTGTGTACATAGCCTGGTACCCTGTGTATTTAGCCTGGTACCCTGTGTATATAGCCTGGTACCCTGTATATATAGCCTGGTACCCTGTGTATATAGCCTGGTACCCTGTGTATATAGCCTGGTACCCTGTGTAATTAGCCTGGTACCCTGTGTATATAGCCTGGTACCCTGTGTATTTAGCCTGGTACCCTGTGTATATAGCCTGGTACCCTGTGTATATAGCCTGGTACCCTGTGTATATAGCCTGGTACCCTGTGTATATAGCCTGGTACCCTGTGTATATAGCCTGGTACCCTGTGTATATAGCCTGGTACCCTTTGTATATAGCCTGGTACCCTGTGTATATAGCCTGGTACCCTGTGTATATAGCCTGGTACCCATGTATATAGCCTGGTACCCTGTGTTTTTAGCCTGGTACCCTGTGTATATAGCCTGGTACCCTGTGTATATAGCCTGGTACCCTGTGTAATTAGCCTGGTACCCTGTGTATATAGCCTGGTACCCTGTGTATATAGCCTGGTACCCTGTGTATATAGCCTGGTACCCTGTGTATATAGCCTGGTACCCGTGTATATAGCCTGGTACCCTGTGTTTTTAGCCTGGTACCCTGTGTATATAGCCTGGTACCCTGTGTATATAGCCTGGTACCCTGTGTAATTAGCCTGGTACCCTGTGTATATAGCCTGGTACCCTGTGTATATAGCCTGGTACCCTGTGTATTTAGCCTGGTACCCTGTGTATATAGCCTGGTACCCTGTGTATATAGCCTGGTACCCTGTGTATATAGCCTGGTACCCTGTGTATATAGCCTGGTACCCTGTGTATATAGCCTGGTACCCTGTGTATATAGCCTGGTACCCTGTGTATATAGCCTGGTACCCTGTGTATATAGCCTGGTACCCTGTGTATATAGCCTGGTACCCTGTGTATATAGCCTGGTACCCTGTGTAATTAGCCTGGTACCCTGTGTATATAGCCTGGTACCCTGTGTATATAGCCTGGTACCCTGTGTATATAGCCTGGTACCCTGTGTATATAGCCTGGTACCCGTGTATATAGCCTGGTACCCTGTGTATTTAGCTTGGTACCCTGTGTATATAGCCTGGTACCCTGTGTATATAGCCTGGTACCCTGTGTATATAGCCTGGTACCCTGTGTATATAGCCTGGTACCCTGTGTATATAGCCTGGTACCCTGTGTATATAGCCTGGTACCCCGTGTATATAGCCTGGTACCCTGTGTATATAGCCTGGTACCCTGTGTATATAGCCTGGTACCCCGTGTATATAGCCAAGCTATCGATTTTTTATTATGGGTTATTATATTTTTATTATTTCTCTGTTATTTCTCGCTGCGTTGTTGGGCCCGTAAGCTAGCATTTCACTGTTAGTCTACACCTGTTGTTTACCAAGCATGTGACCATAACATTTTGTCTTCATGAGGGGTGAACTAGCCAGGTGGACAGACCTCTCTTCATGAGGGGTGAACTAGCCAGATGGACAGATCTCTCTTCATGAGGGGTGAACTAGCCAGGTGGACAGATCTCTCTTCATGAGGGGTGAACTAGCCAGATGGACAGATCTCTCTTCATGAGGGGTGAACTAGCCAGGTGGACAGACCTCTCTTCATGAGGGGTGAACTAGCCAGGTGGACAGACCTCTCTTCATGAGGGGTGAACTAGCCAGGTGGACAGACCTCTCTTCATGAGGGGTGAACTAGCCAGGTGGACAGACCTCTCTTCATGAGGGGTGAACTAGCCAGGTGGACAGATCTCTCTTCATGAGGGGTGAACTAGCCAGGTGGACAGATCTCTCTTCATGAGGGGTGAACTAGCCAGGTGGACAGATCTCTCTTCATGAGGGGTGAACTAGCCAGGTGGACAGATCTCTCTTCATGAGGGGTGAACTCGTCAGGTGGAGCAGTGGAGTCTGACAGACTCTCCCCCTCTCCTCTCTTTCCTCTCTCCCTCCCTCTTTCTTTCCTCTCTCTTCTCTCCCCTTTCTCTCTCCTCTCTCTTTCCTCTCTTTCCTCTCTCTCTTTCCTCTCTCTCCCCTTTCTCTCTCCTCTCTATCCCCTTTCTCTCTCCTCTCTCTTTCCGCTTTCCTCTTTCCCCTTTCTCTCTCCCCTCTCTCTCCCCTTTCTCTCTCCTCTCTCTTTCCACTTTCCCCTTTCTCTCTCCCCTCTCTCTCCTCTCTCTCCCCTTTCTCTCTCCTCTCTCTTTCCACTTTCCTCTTTCCCCTTTCTCTCTCCCCTCTCTCTCCTTTCTCTCTCCTCTCTCTTTCCACTTTCCTCTTTCCCCTTTCTCTTTCCCCTCTCTCCTCTCTCTCCCCTTTCTCTCTCCTCTCTCTTTCCACTTTCCTCTTTCCATTTCTCTCTCCTCTCTCTCCCCTTTCTCTCTCCTCTCTCTTTCCTCTCTCTCTTTCCTCTCTCCCCTTTCTCTCTCCTCACTCTTTCCGCTTTCCTCTCTCCACTTTCTCTCTACTCTCTCTCTCCTCTCTTTTCTCTCTCTTTCTTTCCCTTCTCCTCTCTCTCCTGTTTTGTGTTTGTCCATGAATTAGTGCAGCATGTGGTGAATGTATCCCTCTGTCTCTCCTCAACTTTGCCAGGGAGACAATTAACAGCCACACTCTGTTCAGCTGTCCCCTAGTGTGTGTGTGCATGCGTCAGTGTGTGTGTGCGTGCGTGTGTGTGTGTGTGCACGCGTCAGTGTGTGTGTGCGTGTGTGTGTGTGTGTGCACGCGTCAGTGTGTGTGTGTGCATGTCCCAGACTCGAGCACCATCTGTCGCTGTGCTGGGCTCAGTCCTCCTCTACTGAATCTTATTTACACACACGTTTGATTTACTATTCTTGTGAGGACTTCAAAAACACACTTCTCTAACATCTCTCTATCTATCTACCAGATCCAGTCCAGTGGCGTGGTGTGGCCCTAGGTATAGCTCTATGATATACAGTACTTGTTTAAAACAGGTTTTTAAGCTATTCATTATTTGTCTGAACTCTGCAGTTTACTTTGGGATTGAAACATTTCTGTACAGGATTATGGGAAAACAATGTCTTGCCCCCCCCCCCCCCCAAAAAAGAGTTTTTTGTTGTTTATAAGTGTGTGTGTGCGTGCGTGTAGAGATGTACTAAAGATCTGTCCCGTTACTTAAGTAAAACTACTGGTACTTGTATTGTAATTTACTCAAGTAAAAATAAAAGTAGCCCTCTTAAAACTTCTTATGGCTGCAATCCCGTTAACGGGTGATATGACAACAGTCAGTGAAAGTGCAGGGCTCCAAATTCAAAACAACAGAAATCTCATCATTAAAATTCCTCAGACATACATGTATCTTATACTGTTTTAAAGGTAATCGTGTTGTTAATCCCACCACAGCGTCCGATTTTCAAATAGGCTTTACAGCCAAGTCACAGAAAAACACAGCCATTTTTCCAGCCAAAGAGAGTAGTCACAAAAAGCACAAATAGAGATAAAATTAATCACTAACCTTTGATGATCTTCATCAGATGACACTCATAGGACTTCATGTTACACAATACATGTATGTTTCTTTTGATAAAGTTCATATTTATATAAAGAAATCTGATTTTACATTGGCAAAAGAGCAAGTTCACTAGTTCCAAAAACATCCAGTGATTTTGCATAGCCACATCGATTCAACAGAAATACTCATCATAAATGTAGATGATAATACAAGTTCTACACATGGAATTATAGATATACCTTAATGCAACCGCTGTGTCAGATTTTAAAAAAACTTTACGGAAAAAGCAAACCATGCAATAATCTGAGACGGCGCTCAGATAAATGATCAAATCCCTTACCTTTGATGATCTTCATCAGAAAGCACTCCCAGGAATCGCAGATCCACAATAAATGCTTGATTTGTTCGATAATGTCGATTATATACAGTGCCTTGCGAAAGTATTCGGCCCCCTTGAACTTTGCGACCTTTTGCCACATTTCAGGCTTCAAACATAAAGATATAAAACTGTATTTTTTTGTGAAGAATCAAAAAACAAGTGGGACACAATCACGAAGTGGAACGACATTTATTGGATATTTCAAACTTTTTTAACAAATCAAAAACTGAAAAATTGGGCGTGCAAAATTATTCAGCCCCTTTACTTTCAGTGCAGCAAACTCTCTCCAGAAGTTCAGTGAGGATCTCTGAATGATCCAATGTTGACTTAAATGACTAATGATGATAAATACAATCCACCTGTGTGTAATAAAGTCTCCGTATAAATGCACCTGCACTGTGATAGTCTCAGAGGTCCGTTAAAAGCGCAGAGAGCATCATGAAGAACAAGGAACACACCAGGCAGGTCCGAGATACTGTTGTGAAGAAGTTTAAAGCCGGATTTGGATACAAAACGATTTCCCAAGCTTTAAACATCCCAAGGAGCACTGTGCAAGCGATAATATTGAAATGGAAGGAGTATCAGACCACTGCAAATCTACCAAGACCTGGCCGTCCCTCTAAACTTTCAGCTCATACAAGGAGAAGACTGATCAGAGATGCAGCCAAGAGGCCCATGATCACTCTGGATGAACTGCAGAGCTCTACAGCTGAGGTGGGAGACTCTGTCCATAGGACAACAATCAGTCGTATATTGCACAAATCTGGCCTTTATGGAAGAGTGGCAAGAAGAAAGCCATTTCTTAAAGATATCCATAAAAAGTGTTGTTTAAAGTTTGCCACAAGCCACCTGGGAGACACACCAAACATGTGGAAGAAGGTGCTCTGGTCAGATGAAACCAAAATTGAACTTTTTGGCGGCTTTGCAAAACGTTATGTTTGGCGTAAAAGCAACACAGCTGAACACACCATCCCCACTGTCAAACATGGTGGTGGCAGCATCATGGTTTGGGCCTGCTTGTCTTCAGCAGGGACAGGGAAGATGGTTAAAATTGATGGGAAGATGGATGAAGCCAAATACAGGACCATTCTGGAAGAAAACCTGATGGAGTCTGCAAAAGACCTGAGACTGGGACGGAGATTTGTCTTCCAACAAGACAATGATCCAAAACATAAAGCAAAATCTACAATGGAATGGTTCAAAAATAAACATATCCAGGTGTTAGAATGGCCAAGTCAAAGTCCAGACCTGAATCCAATCGAGAATCTGTGGAAAGAACTGAAAACTGCTGTTCACAAATGCTCTCCATCCAACCTCACTGAGCTCGAGCTGTTTTGCAAGGAGGAATGGGAAAAAAATTCAGTCTCTCGATGTGTAAAACTGATAGAGACATACCCCAAGCGACTTACAGCTGTAATCGCAGCAAAAGGTGGCGCTACAAAGTATTAACTTAAGGGGGCTGAATAATTTTGCACGCCCAATTTTTCAGTTTTTGATTTGTTAAAAAAGTTTGAAATATCCAATAAATGTCGTTCCACTTCATGATTGTGTCCCACTTGTTGTTGATTCTTCACAAAAAAATACAGTTTTATATCTTTATGTTTGAAGCCTGAAATGTGGCAAAAGGTCGCAAAGTTCAAGGGGGCCGAATACTTTCGCAAGGCACTGTATGTCCAAGTAGCTACTTTTGTTAGCGTTAGGTACACATATCTAAACGCTCGTGCATTACTTCTGACAAAAAACGTTAAAAAGTTATATTAAGCCTGTCACATCTGTGAATGTGGAATGTGTTTTGTTGGTTGATTGAAAAACAAGAAAACTTAATAAAACTTTAAATTGAAAAAATATATATATATTAAGAAACATTTCAAACTAAGTATAGAATGAATCATTAGGATGTTTTTATCATAAATCTTCAATAAAGTTCCATCTGGAAAAATCCTTTGTGTCTACAGGAGCAACGGAACGCAGGGCGATATCATGTGGAATGCGCATGACCAGGAAATGGCTCTCTGCCAGTGACCTGACTCATTCAGCTCTTATTCAGTCCCACAACATAGTAGAAGCCTCATTCAAGTTTCTAAAGACGGTTGACATCTACTGGAAGCCCTAGGAAGTGAAAATTCTGATGAACTTCACAGGGTGGTGAAAGAGCACGGCGATGAGCTTAATGATCCAGTCCTTTCTAATCAATATCAAGGGTCTTATTCTGGTGACATGACGATTGATGCTTGGCTGCAGTTTGACAAATACAAAATAATATCGCTGTTACCCATAATAATCTCATTATTGTAGATATCCTAGCCCCCCCCCCCCCGTTGTATCGTATCTGTGAGCTGTTGGCTAGAGCGCCAGTGCCAAGACCAGAGTGGGCACGTTTGCGTATACGTATAACTCAACACTTTGTGACAAAACCATCAGTAGAGTTGAAAATACGATTTTGTCAGTGAAGGACCCTCTGATCTTTTTTAAAATGATTAATATATTTATTTCACCTTTATTTAACCAGGTAGGCTAGTTGAGAACAAGTTCTCATTTGCAACTGCGACCTGGCCAAGATAAAGCATAGCAGTGTGAACAGACAACACAGAGTTACACATGGAATAAACAAACGTACAGTCAATAACACAGTAGAAAAAAATATATATACAGTGTGTGCAAATGAAGTAAGACAATAAAATAGGCCAATAGTGGTGAAGTAATTACAATATACCAATTAAACACTGGAGTGATAGATGTGCAGAAGATGAATGTGCAAGTAGAGATACTGGGGTGCAAAAGAGCAAGATAAATAAATAACAGTATGGGGATGAGGTAGTTGGATGGGCTATTTACAGATAGGCTATGTACAGGTGCAGTGATCTGTGAGCTGCTCTGACAGCTGGTGCTTAAAGTTAGTGAGGGAGATATGAGTATACAGCTCCAGTGATTTTTGCAGTTTGTTCCAGTCATTGGCAGCAGAGAACTGGAAGGAAAGACGACCAAAGGAGGATGTTGCTTTGGAGATGACAAGTGAGATATACCTGCTGGAGCGCGTGCTACGGGTGGGTGCTGCTATGGTGACCAGTGAGCTGTGATAAGGCGGGGCTTTACTTAGCAAAGACTTGTAGATGACCTGGAGCCAGTGGGTTTGGCGACAAGTATGAAGCGAGGGCCAGCCAACGAGAAAATAACATTTGAGAGAACCAGTCAAACCCAGTCGCACAATTTTGTTGCCAATATTGCATTAACAAACAGCCTCTCCAGACCAGTGTGGTCCCCCGTGTTGTGAATCGTGTTTTTTTGTTGTAAAAAAAGCAGTTGTTTGCTTCTAAAAAGAGACAAGGAATAACACACGATCTAGAGAGACTGGGCTGGATGGGGCCGTTCCTCCTCAGAGAGACAGGGCTGGATGGGGCCGTTCCTCCCCAGAGAGGCTGGATGGGGCCGTTCCTCCCCAGAGAGACTGGGCTGGATGGGGCCGTTCCTCCCCAGAGAGACTGGATGGGGCCGTTCCTCCCCAGAGAGACTGGATGGGGCCGTTCCTCCCCAGAGAGACTGGGCTGGATGGGGCCGTTCCTCCCCAGAGAGACTGGGCTGGATGGGGCCGTTCCTCCCCAGAGAGACTGGATGGGGCCGTTCCTCCCCAGAGAGACTGGGCTGGATGGGGCCGTTCCTCCCCAGAGAGACTGGATGGGGCCGTTCCTCCCCAGAGAGACTGGGCTGGATGGGGCCGTTCCTCCCCAGAGAGACTGGATGGGGCCGTTCCTCCCCAGAGAGACTGGATGGGGACGTTCCTCCCCAGAGAGACTGGATGGGGACGTTCCTCCCCAGAGAGACCGGGCTGGATGGGGCCGTTCCTCCCCAGAGAGACTGGATGGGGCTGTTCCTCCCCGGAGAGACAGGATGGGGCCGTTCCTCCCCAGAGAGACAGGATGGGGCCGTTCTTCCCCAGAGAGACTGGATGGGGACGTTCCTCCCCAGAGAGACCAGGCTGGATGGGGCCGTTCCTCCCCAGAGAGACTGGATGGGGCTGTTCCTCCCCAGAGAGGCTGGATGGGGCTGTTCCTCCCCAGAGAGACAGGATGGGGCCGTTCCTCCACAGAGAGACAGGGCTGGATGGGGCCGTTCCTCCCCAGAGAGACAGGGCTGGATGGGGCCATTCCTCCCCAGAGAGACTGGGCTGGATGGGGCTGTTCCTCCCCAGAGAGACTGGATGGGGCCGTTCCTCCCCAGAGAGACTGGATGGGGCCGTTCCTCCCCAGAGAGACTGGGCTGGATGGGGCCGTTCCTCCCCAGAGAGACAGGGCTGGATGGGGCCGTTCCTCCCCAGAGAGACTGGGCTGGATGGGGCCGTTCCTCCACAGAGAGACTGGATGGGGCCGTTCCTCCCCAGAGAGACTGGGCTGGATGGGGCCGTTCCTCCCCAGAGGGGCTGGATGGGGCCGTTCCTCCCCAGAGAGATTGGGCTGGATGGGGCCGTTCCTCCCCAGAGAGACTGGGCTGGATGGGGCCGTTCCTCCCCAGAGAGACTGGGCTGGATGGGGCCGTTCCTCCCCAGAGAGACTGGGCTGGATGGGGCCGTTCCTCCCCAGAGAGACTGGGCTGGATGGGGCCGTTCCTCCCCAGAGAGACTGGGCTGGATGGGGCCGTTCCTCCCCAGAGAGACAGGGCTGGATCGGGCCGTTCCTCCCCAGAGAGACTGGGCTGGATGGGGCCGTTCCTCCCCAGAGAGACTGGATGGGGCCGTTCCTCCCCAGAGAGACTGGATGGGGCTGTTCCTCCCCAGAGAGACTGGATGGGGCCGTTCCTCCCCAGAGAGACAGGGCTGGATGGGGCTGTTCCTCCCCAGAGAGACAGGGCTGGATGGGGCCGTTCCTCCCCAGAGACACTGGATGGGGCCGTTCCTCCCCAGAGAGACTGGATGGGGCCGTTCCTCCCCAGAGAGACTGGGCTGGATGGGGCCGTTCCTCCCCAGAGAGACAGGGCTGGATGGGGCCGTTCCTCCCCAGAGAGACTGGGCTGGATGGGATTGACTTTGCACCTAATTTATCTCCTCCAACTGAGATGCTGTTGATCCCAAGGTCACTAGACCTCAGAGTTGGGTTTTATTACTTTGTTGTTAAAGACCTTCTTATTGGTATTGTTGATTAAACATCTGTCTGTGTTTAGACACTGTCTATGAGTGGTATTTGCGTAAGTCAATTTACAAGGTGAGTGTGTGGTTGACTTGTATTTAGACTACACACACACACACACACACACACACACACACACACAGACACACACACACACACACACACACACACACACACACACACAGAGAGAGAGCAGCAGGAATAGTTCAGTGGAGTTGTGTTGCTGCTTCATGTTGAGTGTTAAGGGATAAGTGGTTGTTGAGGTTTCTGATGTCGAAGAGAAGAATGTGTGTTATAAAGGGGATTCAGGTCCTCCTTGTCAAGCCCTTTGGAGTTGCCCTCCTAAACCACCAACACTTTCCTCTCTCTCTCTCTCTCTCTCTCACACTCTCTCTCTCTCTCACACTCTCTCTTTCTCTCTGTCTATCTCTCACACTCTCTCTGTCTCTGTCTCTCTCTCTCACTCACTCACTCACTCACTCACTCACTCACTCACTCACTCACTCACTCTCACTCAACTCTCTCTCCAGGCTCCAATCCCAAAGACTGTCCTGATTCCCATCAAGTCCTATGTGTCTCGGTTCCGGAACAGTGTGGAAGGGCTGAACCAAGAAATAGAGAGGATCATCATCTGTGACGCAGGAGAGAGGGACGACCCCCACCATGTCCCAGACGGACGCCGTGCCCCCCCTCCGCTGTCCCAACGCCCCTCCTCTCCTTCAATCATATCACAGTGCTACAGTAGCTCTGCTTTCCGCAGCATCAACACCCAGACACCCCAGGGTGGGAGAGGGGCCTGTGGAGGTGGCGCGGTCAGTAACAGCAGCCGCTCCGAGTCCGTCTCCCCCTCTTTCCTGACTGTCCCCACCGACACAGAGATGACGGGGGAGAGAGGGGGAGACGGAGTGGGAGAGAGCCCCTTGCCTAATAGTGATGAGCTGCTAACGGACTGCAGAGAAAAAGGTGAGGACTGCCCTAGGGAACATCAGATACATAGCAGAGACCCTCCCTCTCTCCCTACCTCCCTACTGGTCAATAAATACAATTGTATTTATACAGATTTTTTTTTTTTATGAACCAGACTAGTTAGCCGAGTCCTCTTCCACTAGAATGAACCAGACTAGTTAGCCGAGTCCTCTACCACTAGAATGAACCAGACTAGTTAGCCGAGTCCTCTTCCACTAGAATGAACCAGACTAGTTAGCCGAGTCCTCTACCACTAGAATGAACCAGACTAGTTAGCCGAGTCCTCTTCCACTAGAATTAACCAGACTAGTTAGCCGAGTCCTCTACCACTAGAATGAACCAGACTAGTTAGCCGAGTCCTCTTCCACTAGAATGAACCAGACTAGTTAGCCGAGTCCTCTTCCACTAGAATGAACCAGACTAGTTAGCCGAGTCCTCTACCACTAGAATGAACCAGACTAGTCAGCCGAGTCCTCTTCCACTAGAATGAACCAGACTAGTTAGCCGAGTCCTCTACCACTAGAATGAACCAGACTAGTCAGCCGAGTCCTCTTCCACTAGAATGAACCAGACTAGTTAGCCGAGTCCTCTACCACTAGAATGAACCAGACTAGTTAGCCGAGTCCTCTACCACTAGAATGAACCAGACTAGTCAGCCGAGTCCTCTTCCACTAGAATGAACCAGACTAGTTAGCCGAGTCCTCTACCACTAGAATGAACCAGACTAGTTAGCCGAGTCCTCTACCACTAGAATGAGCCAGACGTAGCAGGTGAGCACTCTTCCACTAGAATGAACCAGACTAGTTAGCCGAGTCCTCTTCCACTAGAATGAACCAGACTAGTTAGCCGAGTCCTCTTCCACTAGAATGAACCAGACTAGTTAGCCGAGTCCTCTACCACTAGAATGAACCAGACTAGTTAGCCGAGTCCTCTTCCACTAGAATGAACCAGACTAGTTAGCCGAGTCCTCTACCACTAGAATGAACCAGACTAGTTAGCCGAGTCCTCTTCCACTAGAATGAACCAGACTAGTTAGCCGAGTCCTCTTCCACTAGAATGAACCAGACTAGTTAGCCGAGTCCTCTACCACTAGAATGAACCAGACTAGTTAGCCGAGTCCTCTACCACTAGAATGAACCAGACTAGTCAGCCGAGTCCTCTTCCACTAGAATGAACCAGACTAGTTAGCCGAGTCCTCTACCACTAGAATGAACCAGACTAGTTAGCCGAGTCCTCTACCACTAGAATGAGCCAGACGTAGCAGGTGAGCCCTCTTCCACTAGAATGAACCAGACTAGTTAGCCAAGTCCTCTTCCACTAGAATGAGCCAGACGTAGCAGGTGAGCCCTCTTCCACTAGAATGAGCCAGACGTAGCAGGTGAGTCCTCTTCCACTAGAATGAGCCAGACGTAGCAGGTGAGTCCTCTTCCACTAGAATGAACCAGACGTAGCAGGTGAGCCCTCTTCCACTAGAATGAGCCAGACGTAGCAGGTGAGCCCTCTTCCACTAGAATGAGCCAGACGTAGCAGGTGAGCCCTCTTCCACTAGAATGAGCCAGACGTAGCAGGTGAGTCCTCTTCCACTAGAATGAGCCAGACGTAGCAGGTGAGCCCTCTTCCACTAGAATGAGCCAGACGTAGCAGGTGAGTCCTCTTCCACTAGAATGAGCCAGACGTAGCAGGTGAGCCCTCTTCCACTAGAATGAGCCAGACGTAGCAGGTGAGCCCTCTTCCACTAGAATGAGCCAGACGTAGCAGGTGAGCCCTCTTCCACTAGAGTGAGCCAGACGTAGCAGGTGAGCCCTCTTCCACTAGAATGAGCCAGACGTAGCAGGTGAGCCCTCTTCCACTAGAATGAGCCAGACGTAGCAGGTGAGCCCTCTTCCACTAGAATGAGCCAGACGTAGCAGGTGAGCCCTCTTCCACTAGAATGAACCAGACGTAGTAGGCATAAAAAAAACATACAACCGTTTTTCAGGGAAACTTTGGTTGGAAATACTGTGTCCCTGAAATCCGGATGTTAGCCATTTCTTGCGAACTTGCATAGGCTACACTAGAATGAACGATTTGCATCTTTAGCAATCTATTGATAGGTCAGCCACCTGTCATTCATAAAGTGAGTAATGACAGGGAACTACTACTGGTTTGACAGTCTGCTGCGTGTCCCGCCTCCTGGTACCTGGGTATTTGTGTTGCGTGCGCTGTGGTACCAGTCAAATGTCTTTACATGAGGGAGAGATGCTCCTTCCACGTCCCTGTGAGTCAATTTGAACGTCGCG
Source organism: Oncorhynchus mykiss (assembly GCF_013265735.2). NCBI lineage: Eukaryota > Metazoa > Chordata > Actinopteri > Salmoniformes > Salmonidae > Oncorhynchus > Oncorhynchus mykiss. The sequence continues at coordinate 51,116,815 of NC_048586.1, read as the reverse complement.
TATAGAGCCCCACGGTGGAGGTTTCATAGTACCCATAAAACCTAGCGTTCAAATTAAGACTCATATTGTGGTACTCCGTAATGTGGTAACAAGTCGAAATCCACTTAGTTTTGTTTTAATGGCACATTCATTTATTGTATTTAATCTGTTTCATATGCTGAGGGCCTTGTGGAGATGCTGGAGGAAACCGGTACAAAAGTATCTACAGTGGGGCAAAAAAGTATTTAGTCAGCCACCAATTGTGCAAGTTCTCCCACTTTAAAACATGAGAGAGGCCTGTAATTTTCATCATATGTACACTTCAACTATGACAGACAAAATGAGGGGGAAAAAATCCAGAAAATCACATTGTAGGATTTTTAATGAATTTATTTGCAAATTATGGTTTATTTATTTATTATTATTATTTATTATGGAAAACACTGTGCCGCCCAGGCTGATAACTGATCATGTGTGTTATAATTGTCATGTACTGTCATGTTGTGTCTTGTCTCTGTCCTTTCCCTTCACCCTGTCTCCCTCTGCTGGTCGTTGTTAGGTTACCTTTTCTCCCCCTCTTTCCCCCAGCTGTGCCTTGTCTCCTCCTAACCACCTCGTCACCCCTTTTCCCACCTGTTCCCTTTTTCCCTCTGATTAGGTCCCTATATCTCTCTCTGTTTCTGCTCCTGTCCTTGTCGGATTCTTGTTTGTTGTGTTTCATGCCTGAACCAGACTGTCGTCATGTTTGCTGTAACCTTGTCTTGTCCTGTCGGAATCTGCCGGTCCGTCTGAGCCTACCTATGTTTGGTAATTAAAGAAGCTCTGTTTAAGTTAATTCGCTTTTGGGTCCTCATTCACGCACCGTAACAGAAGAATCCGACCAAGAATGGACCCAGCGACTTCGGATCCTCTCCACTCAGCCGTCGGGATCCAGGGAGCGATGCTAGGCAGACACGAGCAGGAATTGTCTGCTGCTCGACATGCCGTTGAGACCCTGGCCACCCAAGTCTCCAACCTCACAGAACAGGTTCACCATCTCCGCCTCGATCCACCGGCCACTTCCAGGGCTTTCGAATCTCCGGAGCCCAGAATCAATAACCCGCCGTGTTACTCTGGGGAGCCCACTGAATGCCGCTCGTTCCTCACCCAGTGTGATATTGTGTTTTCTCTCCAGCCCTACACTTTCTCCAGGAGCACTGCTCGTGTCGCCTACGTCATATCTCTCCTTATTGGACGGGCTCGTGAGTGGGGCACGGCAATCTGGGAGGCAAGGGCTGAGTGTACTAACCAGTATCAGGACTTTAAGGAGGAGATGATACGGGTTTTTGATCGATCTGTTTTTGGGGAGGAGGCTTCCAGGGCCCTGTCTTCCCTATGTCAAGGTAATCGATCCATAACAGACTACTCTATTGAGTTTCGCACTCTTGCTGCCTCCAGTGGCTGGAACGAGCCGGCTTTGCTCGCTCGTTTTCTGGAGGGTCTCCGCGCAGAGGTAAAGGATGAGATTCTCTCCCGGGAGGTTCCTTCCAGCGTGGATTCCTTGATTGAACTCGCTATTCGCATTGAGCGACGGGTTGATCTTCGTCACCGAGCTCGTGGAAAGGAGCTCGCGTTCTCCGTTGCCCCCCTCTCCGCATCACTACCATCTTCCTCTGCCGGCTCGGGTGCTGAGCCCATGCAGCTGGGAGGTATCCGCATCTCGACTAAGGAGAGGGAACGGAGAATCACCAACCGCCTCTGTCTCTATTGCGGTTCCGCTGGTCATTTTGTCACTTCATGTCCAGTAAAAGGCCAGAGCTCATCAGTAAGCGGAGGGCTACTGGTGAGCGCTACTACTCCTGTCTCTCCTTCAAGATCCTGCACTACCTTGTCGGTCCATCTACGCTGGACCGGTTCGTCAGCTTCCTGCAGTGCCTTAATAGACTCTGGGGCGGAGGGCTGTTTTATGGACGAGACCTGGGCTCGGGAACATGACATTCCTCTCAGACAGTTAAAGGAGCCCACGGCCTTGTTCGCCCTGGATGGTAGTCCTCTCCCCAGGATTCAGCGTGAGACGCTACCTTTAACCCTCACTGTTTCTGGTAATCATAGTGAAACCATTTCTTTTTTAATTTTTCGTTCACCTTTTACACCTGTTGTTTTGGGCCATCCCTGGCTAGTTTGTCATAATCCTTCCATTAATTGGTCTAGTAATTCTATCCTCTCCTGGAACGTCTCTTGTCATGTGAAATGTTTAATGTCTGCTATCCCTCCTGTTTCCTCTGTCTCTTCTTCACAGGAGGAGCCGGGTGATTTGACAGGGGTGCCGGAGGAATATCACGATCTGCGCACGGTGTTCAGTCGGTCCAGGGCCACCTCTCTTCCTCCACACCGGTCGTATGATTGTAGTATTGATCTCCTTCCGGGAACCACCCCCCCCCGGGGTAGACTATACTCTCTGTCGGCTCCCGAACGTAAGGCTCTCGAAGATTATTTGTCTGTAGCTCTTGACGCCGGTACCATAGTCCCCTCCTCCTCTTCCGCCGGCGCGGGGTTTTTTTTTGTCAAGAAGAAGGACGGGTCTCTGCGCCCCTGCATAGATTATCGAGGGCTGAATGACATAACAGTGAAGAATCGTTATCCGCTTCCTCTTATGTCTTCAGCCTTCGAGATCCTGCAGGGAGCCAGGTTTTTCACTAAGTTGGACCTTCGTAACGCTTACCATCTCGTGCGCATCAGGGAGGGGGACGAGTGGAAGACGGCGTTTAACACTCCGTTAGGGCACTTTGAATACCGGGTTCTTCCTTTCGGCCTCGCTAACGCTCCAGCTGTCTTTCAGGCATTAGTCAATGATGTCCTGAGAGACATGCTGAACATCTTTGTTTTCGTTTACCTTGACGATATCCTGATTTTTTCACCGTCACTCCAGATTCATGTTCAGCACGGTCGACGTGTCCTCCAGCGCCTTTTAGAGAATTGTCTTTTTGTGAAGGCTGAGAAGTGCACTTTTCATGCCTCCTCCGTCACATTTCTCGGTTCTGTTATTTCCGCTGAAGGCATTAAGATGGATCCCGCTAAGGTCCAAGCTGTCATTGATTGGCCCGTCCCTAAGTCACGCGTCGAGCTGCAGCGCTTTCTCGGCTTCGCGAACTTCTATCGTCGTTTCATCCGTAATTTCGGTCAGGTGGCAGCTCCTCTCACAGCCCTTACTTCTGTCAAGACGTGCTTTAAGTGGTCAGTTTCCGCCCAGGGAGCTTTTGATCTCCTCAAGAATCGTTTTACATCCGCTCCTATCCTTGTTACACCTGACGTCTCTAGACAGTTCGTTGTCGAGGTTGACGCGTCAGAGGTGGGCGTGGGAGCCATTCTTTCTCAGCGCTCCCTCTCTGACGACAAGGTCCACCCATGCGCGTATTTTTCTCATCGCCTGTCGCCGTCGGAACGTAACTATGATGTGGGTAACCGCGAACTGCTCGCCATCCGGTTAGCCCTAGGCGAATGGCGACAGTGGTTGGAGGGGGCGACCGTTCCTTTTGTCGTTTGGACTGACCATAGGAACCTTGAGTACATCCGTTCTGCCAAACGACTTAATGCGCGTCAGGCGCGTTGGGCGCTGTTTTTCGCTCGTTTCGAGTTCGTGATTTCTTATCGTCCGGGCTCTAAGAACACCAAGCCTGATGCTTTGTCTCGTCTCTTCAGTTCTTCAGTAGCCTCCACTGACCCCGAGGGGATTCTCCCTGAGGGGCGTGTTGTCGGGTTGACTGTCTGGGGAATTGAGAGGCAGGTAAAGCAAGCGCTCACTCACACTCCGTCGCCGCGCGCTTGTCCTAGGAACCTTCTTTTCGTTCCCGTTCCTACTCGTCTGGCCGTTCTTCAGTGGGCTCACTCTGCCAAGTTAGCCGGCCACCCTGGCGTTCGGGGTACGCTTGCTTCCATTCGCCAGCGTTTTTGGTGGCCCACCCGGGAGCATGACACGCGTCGTTTCGTGGCTGCTTGTTCGGTCTGCGCGCAGACTAAGTCCGGTAACTCTCCTCCTGCCGGCCGTCTCAGGCCGCTTCCTATTCCCTCTCGACCGTGGTCTCACATCGCCTTAGATTTTGTCACCGGACTGCCTTCGTCAGCGGGGAAGACTGTTATTCTTACGGTTGTCGATAGGTTCTCTAAGGCGGCTCATTTCATTCCCCTTGCTAAGCTTCCTTCTGCTAAAGAGACGGCACAAATCATCATCGAGAATGTTTTCAGAATTCATGGCCTTCCGTCAGACGTCGTTTCGGACAGAGGTCCGCAATTCACGTCTCAATTTTGGAGGGAGTTTTGCCGTTTGATTGGGGCTTCCGTCAGTCTCTCTTCCGGCTTTCACCCCCAGTCTAACGGTCAAGCAGAACGGGCCAATCAGACTATTGGTCGCATCTTACGCAGTCTTTCTTTTCGCAACCCTGCGTCTTGGTCAGAACAGCTCCCCTGGGCAGAATACGCCCACAACTCGCTTCCTTCGTCTGCGACCGGGCTATCTCCTTTTCAGAGTAGCCTCGGGTACCAGCCTCCGCTGTTCTCATCTCAGTTCGCCGAGTCCAGCGTCCCCTCCGCTCAGGCTTTTGTCCAACGTTGCGAGCGCACCTGGAAGAGGGTCAGGTCTGCACTTTGCCGTTATAGGACGCAGACTGTGAGGGCTGCTAATAAGCGTAGAACTAAGAGTCCTAGATATTGTCGCGGTCAGAGAGTTTGGCTCTCCACTCAGAACCTTCCCCTTAAGACGGCTTCTCGCAAGTTGACCCCGCGGTTCATTGGTCCGTTCCGTATTTCTCGGGTCATTAATCCTGTCGCAGTTCGACTTCTTATTCCGCGATACCTTCGTCGCGTCCACCCGGTCTTCCATGTCTCCTGCATCAAGCCCGTCCTTCGCGCCCCCGCTCGTCTTCCCCCCCCCCCCCCCCCATCCTTGTCGAGGGCGCACCCATCTACAGGGTCCGTAGAATTTTGGACATGCGTCCTCGGGGCCGTGGTCACCAGTACCTCGTAGATTGGGAGGGGTACGGTCCTGAGGAGAGGAGTTGGGTTCCCTCTCGGGACGTGCTGGACCGTGCGCTGATCGAGGATTTCCTCCGTTGCCGCCAGGTTTCCTCCTCGAGTGCGCCAGGAGGCGCTCGGTGAGTGGGGGGGTACTGTCATGTACTGTCATGTTGTGTCTTGTCTCTGTCCTTTCCCTTCACCCTGTCTCCCTCTGCTGGTCGTTGTTAGGTTACCTTTTCTCCCCCTCTTTCCCCCAGCTGTGCCTTGTCTCCTCCTAACCACCTCGTCACCCCTTTTCCCACCTGTTCCCTTTTTCCCTCTGATTAGGTCCCTATATCTCTCTCTGTTTCTGCTCCTGTCCTTGTCGGATTCTTGTTTGTTGTGTTTCATGCCTGAACCAGACTGTCGTCATGTTTGCTGTAACCTTGTCTTGTCCTGTCGGAATCTGCCGGTCCGTCTGAGCCTACCTATGTTTGGTAATTAAAGAAGCTCTGTTTAAGTTAATTCGCTTTTGGGTCCTCATTCACGCACCGTAACAATAATTACTCATAATAATAATGACTTTTCCCAGACCTCGGGCCCAGCTCTCCGCTCCCTAAATACGCCTCCTCTCCTAAACCCAACAACAGCTACATGTTCAAACGAGAGCCTCCTGAGGGCTGCGAGAGAGTCAAGGTCTTCACTGAGGAAACACAGTCAGTACTTTTTACTCTCATATCAATGATCATGTTGTTGTTTCTTAACATCCTTCTCCTCTTGTTCTGCCTTTATCTCTCTGCCTGAGAGTGCAGAGCATTAAACCTTGAGATGATGATAATGACCCCAGACTAGCTGAGTCAGAATGTGCTGTTATGTTTAGTGACACTTCTGTTCTCTCTGTGTGTTCGCGGTTGTCCTCCTCTCTTCTCCCCCCTCTCCTCTCTCCTCCTCTCCCCCTCTCCTCTCTTCTACCCTCCTCTCCTCTCCTCCCCTCCTCTCCTCTCTTCTCCCCCCTTCTCCCCTCTTCTCCCCCTCCTCCCCTCTTCTCCCCCCTCCTCCCCTCCCCTCCTCTCCCCCCTCCTCCCTTCTCCCCTCCTCTCCCCTCTTCTCCACTCCTCTCCTCTCCTCTCCTCTCCTCTCCTCTCCTCTCCTCTCCTCTCCTCTCCTCTCCCCTCCTCTCCTCTCCTCCTCTCCTCCTCTCCTCTCCTCCCCTCCTCTCGTCCTCTCCTCCCCTCTCCCCTCCTCCTCTCGTCCTCTCCTCCCCTCTCCCCTCCTCTCCTCTCCTCTCCCCTCCTCTCCCCTCCTCTCCCCTCCTCTCTTCTACCCCCCTCTCCTCTCTTCTACCCTACTCTCCTCTCTTCTACCCTCCTCTCCTCTCTTCTCCCCTCCTCTCCCCTCCTCTCTTCTACCCCCCCTCCTCTCTTCTACTCTCCTCTCTTCTACCCTCCTCTCCTCTTTTCCTCTCCTCTCCTCTTTTCCTCTCCTCTCTTTTCCTCTCCCCTCTCTTTTCCTCTCCCCTCTCTTTTCCTCTCCCCTCTCCTCTCTTCTACCCTCCTCTCCTCTCTTTTCCTCTCCCCTCCCCTCCTCTCCTCTCCTGTTCTTTCCCCTCCCCTCCCCCAGGTCCAAGCCTCCCCAGCAGGTCCCTCAGTTCCTCACAGGTCCAGACAGGAACAAGGTCAACTTCATCCCCAACAGTGGCTCTGCCTTCTGCCTCGTCAGCATCCTCAAGCCCCTCCTACCCACGACCATACAGGAACGAAACCTCGAGCCCGTCCTCCCCACGACCACCCAGGAGCTCAGCCTGAAGAGCCCCGTGGCCGGGCCAAACCTTACCTTGTCCCCCCTCAGCACACCTCTTACTGGGGCTTCCCTCAGCCTTTCTCCCCTGACCCTGGACCAACAGACCAGCTAGAGTCCCTATCAACAGACCAGCTAGAGTCCCTACCAACAAACCAGCTAGAGTCCACCATAACTACAGGCCCCAAACCAGCCCCACAATAACCAGCAGACAACCACAACAACAAATGAACACCAGACCCCTTCAGATCAGAACCACCAGAATCCCGGTGCACAAACTCCCAGCGGATCCTTTTCTAATCATATGGCAGAATAACATGTCTTTTGAAATGCTCCTCCTGGACCTCTGCAGCTTTGTAGTTGATATAGAGTTAGATATGTTTACTACTACCACCCTATAACCTCTGACCCTGTAACCTCTGAGTGTTGACAGGACAGCGGACGCATGGCCCTGCCACTCCTCTCCCTTCTCACTCCTCGTAGGGAGCAGACAAAATGGACACCCCACAGCCAGTGGTTTGAAGTGAACTGATCTCAACAACCGAGATTCTCATTGATCTCAGAGATGAATCTAAACCTAAAGATTGTTTCCGTACCCCATTCATGTTTACCTGTGACAGTGGTAGTATCCATCTGCATCTTTCCTGGAAAGAAAATAAGTAGTCTGTATTTTGTCATATTTTTTTGCAGTGGAGCTTTTTATCAGAAATGTATTTTTATGTAATGCGTGTAATAAACAAACAATGATTTTTCCCAGTTCAGTTCTCAGTGAGACCAAGAGACCTGGTTACGATCACAATGCTCTCAGGTTGACAAAGGTCCTAGATCTCCTCAGTGACTCAGATGCAGAGGGGCATATTATGTGGTGGAGGTGGTTCCATAACTTTCCAAGAGTTCTAGAACCTTTCAAGAGTTCCAAGAGTTTTAGAACCTTTCAAGAGTTCCAAGAGTTTTAGAACCTTTCAAGAGTTCCAAGAGTTCTAGAACCTTTCAAGAGTTCCAAGTGTTCTACAAACTTCCAAGAGAAGTAAAGAGGAAAGTGAATGTGCCTGTTTTCCAACCTGGCTCATCAGGGTCAAGAGTCTACAATGTCCTTAGCCTCATCTCTTGTCTGTCTGTCTGTCTGTCTGTCTGTCTGTGGACAGGGAGAAGAACCCAGTTGTTTGAATAGTGTCTGTCTGTCTGTCTGTCTGTCTGTCTGTATGTCTGTCTGCCTGTCTGTCTGTCTGTCTGTCTGTCTGTCTGCCTGTCTGCCTGTCTGTCTGTCTGTCTGTGGACAGGGAGAGGAACCCAGTTGTTTGAATAGTGTCTGTCTTATCTGTTGGACACACAACCAGTGTCACCGTGCTGGACGGTACCCTATTCCCTATGTAGTGCACTACTTTTGACGAGAGCCCATAGGGGAGTGCACCGTATAGGGAATAGTGCTCCATTCATGACGCATGCTGACCTTTCAGATACATCAGGGAACAAAGAAAGAGATGGGGAGTAGCAGAGCAGCATAGAACTCCACACGTTTCTTCTGTTGATCTAACAGGGAATAGAAAATAAAGGAAGGAATGGAAGGTACCTCCACACAACGAGAGAAAGCCTGCCTTGGAGAAATAAAGAATATAGAATATGGTTCAGCCGTAACAATTTGTATGATAAGTAACCAATTAGATTTAACAGGACATGTGGCTGTTGTTGCTCTAACTAACCAGATTCCAATGCCTCCAGGATGAAGTTCCCCCTATGTACAGATCTAGGATCAGCTTCCCCTCACCTTAATCCTAACCTTAATCCTAACCTTAACCAGTCTGTGGGGGAAACTCCAAGATCAGCATCAAGGAGAAACTTCACCCTACACCATTCTGGTGTATGTAACGAATACAATACTCTGCCATAAAAATGGAAGAGGCAATTACTCAATAGTCAATTACTCAATAGACAATTACTCAATAGACAATTACTCAATAGTCAATTACTCAATAGACAATTACTCAATAGACAATTACTCAATAGACAATTACTCAATAGACAATTACTCAATAGACAATTACTCAATAGACAATTACTCAATAGTCAATTACTCAATAGTCAATTACTCAATAGACAATTACTCAATAGACAATTACTCAATAGTCAATTACTCAATAGACAATTACTCAATAGTCAATTACTCAATAGTCAATTACTCAATAGTCAATTACTCAATAGACAATTACTCAATAGACAATTACTCAATAGACAATTACTCAATAGACAATTACTCAATAGACAATTACTCAATAGTCAATTACTCAATAGACAATTACTCAATAGACAATTACTCAATAGACAATTACTCAATAGACAATTACTCAATAGTCAATTACTCAATAGTCAATTACTCAATAGTCAATTACTCAATAGACAATTACTCAATAGTCAATTACTCAATAGACAATTACTCAATAGACAATTACTCAATAGTCAATTACTCAATAGACAATTACTCAATAGACAATTACTCAATAGACAATTACTCAATAGACAATTACTCAATAGTCAATTACTCAATAGACAATTACTCAATAGACAATTACTCAATAGACAATTACTCAATAGACAATTATTCAATAGACAATTACTCAATAGTCAATTACTCAATAGACAATTACTCAATAGACAATTACTCAATAGTCAATTACTCAATAGACAATTACTCAATAGTAAATTACTCAATAGACAATTACTCAATAGTCAAATACTCAATAGACAATTACTCAATAGACAATTACTCAATAGTCAATTACTCAATAGACAATTACTCAATAGACAATTACTCAATAGTCAATTACTCAATAGACAATTACTCAATAGACAATTACTCAATAGACAATTACTCAATAGTCAATTACTCAATAGTCAATTACTCAATTGACAATTACTCAATAGGCAATTACTCAATAGACAATTACTCAATAGTCAATTACTCAATAGACAATTACTCAATAGACAATTACTCAATAGACAATTACTCAATAGTCAATTACTCAATAGACAATTACTCAATAGACAATTACTCAATAGACAATTACTCAATAGACAATTACTCAATAGACAATTACTCAATAGACAATTACTCAATAGTCAATTACTCAATAGACAATTACTCAATAGTCAATTACTCAATAGTCAATTACTCAATAGTCAATTACTCAATAGACAATTACTCAATAGACAATTACTCAATAGTCAATTACTCAATAGACAATTACTCAATAGTCAATTACTCAATAGTCAATTACTCAATAGACAATTACTCAATAGACAATTACTCAATAGACAATTACTCAATAGTCAATTACTCAATAGACAATTACTCAATAGACAATTACTCAATAGTCAATTACTCAATAGACAATTACTCAATAGTCAATTACTCAATAGACAATTACTCAATAGTCAATTACTCAATAGACAATTACTCAATAGACAATTACTCAATAGTCAATTACTCAATAGACAATTACTCAATAGACAATTACTCAATAGACAATTACTCAAAAGACAATTACTCAATAGACAATTACTCAATAGACAATTACTCAATAGACAATTACTCAATAGTCAATTACTCAATAGACAATTACTCAATAGACAATTACTCAATAGACAATTACTCAATAGACAATTACTCAATAGACAATTACTCAATAGTCAATTACTCAATAGACAATTACTCAATAGTCAATTACTCAATAGACAATTACTCAATAGTCAATTACTCAATAGACAATTACTCAATAGACAATTACTCAATAGACAATTACTCAATAGACAATTACTCAATAGACAATTACTCAATAGTCAATTACTCAATAGACAATTACTCAATAGTCAATTACTCAATAGACAATTACTCAATAGTCAATTACTCAATAGTCAATTACTCAATAGACAATTACTCAATAGACAATTACTCAATAGTCAATTACTCAATAGACAATTACTCAATAGACAATTACTCAATAGTCAATTACTCAATAGACAATTACTCAATAGACAATTACTCAATAGACAATTACTCAATAGTCAATTACTCAATAGTCAATTACTCAATAGACAATTACTCAATAGACAATTACTCAATAGACAATTACTCAATAGTCAATTACTCAATAGACAATTACTCAATAGTCAATTACTCAATAGTCAATTACTCAATAGACAATTACTCAATAGACAATTACTCAATAGACAATTACTCAATAGTCAATTACTCAATAGTCAATTACTCAATAGACAATTACTCAATAGACAATTACTCAATAGACAATTACTCAATAGTCAATTACTCAATAGTCAATTACTCAATAGGCAATTACTCAATAGACAATTACTCAATAGTCAATTACTCAATAGACAATTACTCAATAGTCAATTACTCAATAGACAATTACTCAATAGACAATTACTCAATAGACAATTACTCAATAGACAATTACTCAATAGACAATTACTCAATAGTCAATTACTCAATAGACAATTACTCAATAGTCAATTACTCAATAGACAATTACTCAATAGACAATTACTCAATAGACAATTACTCAAAAGACAAAGGAATGAATGTGTTTGTCTGCTGCCAATCAAAACCATGCATGGCTTAAAATGACTAGTATAAATTGTAAAATGGATCAGCTTCACGAGAGGTTGAGAGGTTTGACAACTGTACCACATAGAATTCAGGATAGTTGGAACAGATTGTTCATGTCCCAATACCATGGCAACGGGTTTATGAACTGATAAACAAAACGCGTGACGCATCAATTCGTTCTTTTCAAATTAAGTTATTATATAAAGTACGTGATACAAAAACAAGGGTACATTTGTGGGTCATTGATCAGTCAGCCCTGTGCAGACTCTGTCACGAAGAAACAGAATCAATAGATCAGTCAGCCCTGTGCCGACTCTGTCACGAAGAAACAGAATCAATAGATCAGTCAGCCCTGTGCCGACTCTGTCACGAAGAAACAGAATCAATAGATCAGTCAGCCCTGTGCAGACTCTGCCACGAAGAAACAGAATCAATAGATCAGTCAGCTCTGTGCCGACTCTGTCACGAAGAAACAGAATCAATAGATCAGTCAGAGTCCCCTATCAACAGACCAGCTAGAGTCCCCTACCAACAAACCAGCTAGAGTCCCCTATCAACAGACCAGCTAGTCCCCTATCGACAGACCAGCTAGAGTCCCCTATCGACAGACCAGCTAGAGTCCCCTATCAACAGACCAGCTAGAGTCCCGTACCAACAGACCAGCTAGAGTCCCCTATCGACAGACCAGCTAGAGTCCCCTACCAACAAACCAGCTAGAGTCCCCTATAAACAGACCAGCTAGAGTCCCCTACCAACAGACCAGCTAGAGTCCCCTATAAACAGACCAGCTAGAGTCCCCTACCAACAAACCAGCTAGAGTCCCCTATCAACAGACCAGCTAGAGTCCCCTATCAACAGACCAGCTAGAGTCCCCTACCAACAGACCAGTTAGAGTCCCCTACCAACAGACCAGCTAGAGTCCCCTATCAACAGACCAGCTAGAGTCCCCTACCAACAGACCAGCTAGAGTCCCCTATCGACAGACCAGCTAGAGTCCCCTATCGACAGACCAGCTAGAGTCCCCTATCGACAGACCAGCTAGAGTCCCCTATCGACAGACCAGCTAGAGTCCCGTACCGACAGACCAGCTAGAGTCTCCTATCAACAGACCAGCTAGAGTCCCCTATCAACAGACCAGCTAGAGTCCCCTATCAACAGACCAGCTAGAGTCCCCTATCAACAGACCAGCTAGAGTCCCCTATCGACAGACCAGCTAGATTCCCCTATCAACAGACCAGCTAGACCAGCTGTTGTGTCCAAAAACACAACAGGTTACACCTCTACCCTGCTGACTGATACCCTTCTACCCTGCTGACTGCTACCCTGCTGCCTGATACCCTGCTGCCTGATACCCTTCGAACCTGCTGACTGATACCATTCTACCCTGCTGCCTGCTACCTTGCTGACTGCTACCCTGCTGCCTGATACCCTTCTACCTTGCTGCCTGATACCCTCTACCCTGCTGCCTGATACCCTTCTACCATCCTCCTTGCTACCCTGCTGCCTGATACCCTCCTTCCCTGCGGTGTTTAGCCCAGCATGTGTTTAGCCCAGCATGTGTTTAGCCCAGCATGTGTTTAGCCCAGCAGGTGGTTAGCCCAGCATGTGGTTAGCCCAGCATGTGTTTAGCCCAGCATGTGGTTAGCCCAGCAGGTGGTTAGCCCAGCAGGTGGTTAGCCCAGCAGGTGGTTAGCCCAGCAGGTGGTTAGCCCAGCATGTGTTTAGCCCAGCATGTGTTTAGCCCAGCATGTGTTTAGCCCAGCATGTGTTTAGCCCAGCATGTGTTTAGCCCAGCAGGTGGTTTGGTCTATTGTGCCAAAAAAGCCAGGCCACTCAGGTGGCAACCACGTTCTGGGTAGGTTCTGTTTGATATTAAGCCTAATTTTGTTTGCCTAATCTCTGTGGCTGCCTGCTGGGTCAGTCAGGGACAGACAGACCTTTACCCCCCAGCCCATGGGATCGCAGCTCTCAGATTCCTCTCTTCCGTGCACCCTAGCGTGTCTCATTGTTAGCGGCTCAGCTCAGATAAAGTGCAGTTGGTTTAGACCGCACAAAAGGATCAGCTGGTTCAACACAGTGTGTGTGTCCCAAATGACCCCCCCCCCCCCCCCCCCCCCTATACAGTGCACTACTGTTTCCACGAGGACCCATAGTGCTAGTAGTGCACAATGAAGGGAATAGGGTGCATTTGGGAGGGACCTAGTATGTCGTACAGAACTCTCTCCACCAGGTCCAGGCATCCACTGAGCTGTTCCTGTTTTCCTTACAGGAGATAAGTGCTGGGCCAGAGAGCTTTCACTGCACACAGAATAACATATGACTGAAGGGTCATTAGAGAGGAACAGCCATGGGGGGAGGGACAGTGGGGAGAGGGACAGCCATGGGGAGAGGGACAGCCATGGGGAGAGGGACAGGCATGGGGAGAGGGACAGCCATGGGGAGAGGGACAGCTATGGGGAGAGGGACAGCCATGGGGAGAGGGACAGCCATGGGGAGAGGGACAGTGGGGAGAGGGACAGCCATGGGGAGAGGGACAGCCATGGGGAGAGGGACAGCCATGGGGAGAGGGACAGGCATGGGGAGAGGGACAGCCATGGGGAGAGGGACAGCCATTGGGAGAGGGACAGCCATGGGGAGAGGGACAGTGGGGAGAGGGACAGCCATGGGGAGAGGGACAGGCATGGGGAGAGGAACAGCCATGGGGAGAGGGACAGCCATGGGGAGAGGGACAGTGGGGAGAGGGACAGCCATGGGGAGAGGGACAGCCATGGGGAGAGGGACAGTGGGGAGAGGGACAGCCATGGGGAGAAGGACAGCCATGGGGAGAAGGACAGCCATGGGGAGAGGGACAGCCATGGGGAGAGGGACAGCTATGGGGAGAGGGACAGCCATGGGGAGAGGGACAGTGGGGAGAGGGACAGGCATGGGGAGAGGGACAGCCATGGGGAGAGGGACAGCCATGGGGAGAAGGACAGCCATGGGGAGAGGGACAGCCATGGGGAGAGGGACAGCCATGGGGAGAGGGACAGCCATGGGGAGAGGGACAGCCATAGGGAGAGGGACATTGGGGAGAGGGACAGCCATGGAGAGAGGGACAGCCATGGGGAGAGGGACAGCCATGGGGAGAGGGACAGCCATGGGGAGAAGGACAGCCATGGGGAGAGGGACAGCCATGCGGAGAGGGACAGCCATAGGGAGAGGGACAGTGGGGAGAGGGACAGCCATGGAGAGAGGGACAGCCATGGGGAGAGGGACAGCCATGGGGAGAGGGACAGCCATGGGGAGAAGGACAGCCATGGGGAGAGGGACAGCTATGGGGAGAGGGACAGCCATGGGGAGAGGGACAGCCATGGGGAGAGGGACATTGGGGAGAGGGACAGCCATGGGGAGAGGGACAGCCATGGGGAGAGGGACAGTGGGGAGAGGGACAGTCATGGGGAGAGGGACAGCCATGGGGAGAGGGACAGCCATGGGGAGAGGGACAGGCATGGGGAGAGGGACAGCCATGGGGAGAGGGACAGCCATGGGGAGAGGGACAGCCATGGGGAGAGGGACAGTGGGGAGAGGGACAGCCATGGGGAGAGGTACAGGCATGGGGAGAGGAACAGCCATGGGGAGAGGGACAGCCATGGGGAGAGGGACAGTGGGGAGAGGGACAGCCATGGGGAGAGGAACAGCCATGGGGAGAGGGACAGTGGGGAGAGGGACAGCCATAGGGAGAAGGACAGCCATGGGGAGAAGGACAGCCATGGGGAGAGGGACAGCCATGGGGAGAGGGACAGCTATGGGGAGAGGGACAGCCATGGGGAGAGGGACAGTGGGGAGAGGGACAGGCATGGGGAGAGGGACAGCCATGGGGAGAGGGACAGCCATGGGGAGAGGGACAGCCATGGGGAGAAGGACAGCCATGGGGAGAGGGACAGCCATGGGGAGAGGGACAGCCATAGGGAGAGGGACAGTGGGGAGAGGGACAGCCATGGAGAGAGGGACAGCCATGGGGAGAGGGACAGCCATGGGGAGAGGGACAGCCATGGGGAGAAGGACAGCCATGGGGAGAGGGACAGCCATGGGGAGAGGGACAGCCATAGGGAGAGGGACAGTGTGGAGAGGGACAGCCATGGAGAGAGGGACAGCCATGGGGAGAAGGACAGCCATGGGGAGAGGGACAGCCATGCGGAGAGGGACAGCCATAGGGAGAGGGACAGTGGGGAGAGGGACAGCCATGGAGAGAGGGACAGCCATGGGGAGAGGGACAGCCATGGGGAGAGGGACAGCCATGGGGAGAAGGACAGCCATGGGGAGAGGGACAGCTATGGGGAGAGGGACAGCCATGGGGAGAGGGACAGCCATGGGGAGAGGGACATTGGGGAGAGGGACAGCCATGGGGAGAGGGACAGCCATGGGGAGAGGGACAGTGGGGAGAGGGACAGCCATGGGGAGAGGGACAGCCATGGGGAGAGGGACAGCCATGGGGAGAGGGACAGCCATGGGGAGAGGGACAGCCATGGGGAGAGGGACAGCCATGGGGAGAGGGACAGCCATGGGGAGAGGGACAGTGGGGAGAGGGACAGCCATGGGGAGAGGTACAGGCATGGGGAGAGGAACAGCCATGGGGAGAGGGACAGCCATGGGGAGAGGGACAGTGGGGAGAGGGACAGCCATGGGGAGAGGAACAGCCATGGGGAGAGGGACAGTGGGGAGAGGGACAGCCATAGGGAGAAGGACAGCCATGGGGAGAAGGACAGCCATGGGGAGAGGGACAGCCATGGGGAGAGGGACAGCTATGGGGAGAGGGACAGCCATGGGGAGAGGGACAGTGGGGAGAGGGACAGGCATGGGGAGAGGGACAGCCATGGGGAGAGGGACAGCCATGGGGAGAGGGACAGCCATGGGGAGAAGGACAGCCATGGGGAGAGGGACAGCCATGGGGAGAGGGACAGCCATAGGGAGAGGGACAGTGGGGAGAGGGACAGCCATGGAGAGAGGGACAGCCATGGGGAGAGGGACAGCCATGGGGAGAGGGACAGCCATGGGGAGAAGGACAGCCATGGGGAGAGGGACAGCCATGGGGAGAGGGACAGCCATAGGGAGAGGGACAGTGTGGAGAGGGACAGCCATGGAGAGAGGGACAGCCATGGGGAGAGGGACAGCCATGGGGAGAGGGACAGCCATGGGGAGAGGGACAGCCATAGGGAGAGGGACAGCCATGGGGAGAGGGACAGCCATAGGGAGAGGGACAGTGGGGAGAGGGACAGCCATGGAGAGAGGGACAGCCATGGGGAGAGGGACAGCCATGGGGAGAGGGACAGCCATGGGGAGAAGGACAGCCATGGGGAGAGGGACAGCCATGGGGAGAGGGACAGCCATAGGGAGAGGGACAGTGGGGAGAGGGACAGCCATGGAGAGAGGGACAGCCATGGGGAGAGGGACAGCCATGGGGAGAGGGACAGCCATGGAGAGAGGGACAGCCATGGGGAGAGGGACAGCCATGGGGAGAGGGACAGCCATGGGGAGAAGGACAGCCATGGGGAGAGGGACAGCCATGGGGAGAGGGACAGTGGGGAGAGGGACAGCCATGGGGAGAAGGACAGCCATGGGGAGAGGGACAGCCATGGGGAGAGGGACAGCCATGGGGAGAGGGACAGCCATGGGGAGAGGGACATTGGGGAGAGGGACAGCCATGCAGAGAGGGACAGCCATGGGGAGAGGGACAGCCATGGGGAGAAGGACAGCCATGGGGAGAGGGACAGCCATGGGGAGAGGGACAGCCATAGGGAGAGGGACAGTGGGGAGAGGGACAGCCATGGAGAGAGGGACAGCCATGGGGAGAGGGACAGCCATGGGGAGAGGGACAGCCATGGGGAGAGGGACAGCCATAGGGAGAGGGACAGCCATGGGGAGAGGGACAGCCATAGGGAGAGGGACAGTGGGGAGAGGGACAGCCATGGAGAGAGGGACAGCCATGGGGAGAGGGACAGCCATGGGGAGAGGGGCAGCCATGGGGAGAAGGACAGCCATGGGGAGAGGGACAGCCATGGGGAGAGGGACAGCCATAGGGAGAGGGACAGTGGGGAGAGGGACAGCCATGGAGAGAGGGACAGCCATGGGGAGAGGGACAGCCATGGGGAGAGGGACAGCCATGGGGAGAAGGACAGCCATGGGGAGAGGGACAGCTATGGGGAGAGGGACAGCCATGGGGAGAGGGACAGCCATGGGGAGAGGGACAGTGGGGAGAGGGACAGCCATGGGGAGAGGGACAGCCATGGGGAGAGGGACAGTGGGGAGAGGGACAGCCATGGGGAGAGGGACAGCCATGGGGAGAGGGACAGCCATGGGGAGAGGGACAGGCATGGGGAGAGGGACAGCCATGGGGAGAGGGACAGCCATGGGGAGAGGGACAGCCATGGGGAGAGGGACAGTGGGGAGAGGGACAGCCATGGGGAGAGGGACAGGCATGGGGAGAGGAACAGCCATGGGGAGAGGGACAGCCATGGGGAGAGGGACAGTGGGGAGAGGGACAGCCATGGGGAGAGGGACAGCCATGGGGAGAGGGACAGTGGGGAGAGGGACAGCCATGGGGAGAGGGACAGCCATGGGGAGAGGGACAGTGGGGAGAGGGACAGCCATGGGGAGAAGGACAGCCATGGGGAGAAGGACAGCCATGGGGAGAGGGACAGCCATGGGGAGAGGGACAGCTATGGGGAGAGGGACAGCCATGGGGAGAGGGACAGTGGGGAGAGGGACAGGCATGGGGAGAGGGACAGCCATGGGGAGAGGGACAGCCATGGGGAGAGGGACAGCCATGGGGAGAAGGACAGCCATGGGGAGAGGGACAGCCATGGGGAGAGGGACAGCCATGGGGAGAGGGACAGCCATGGGGAGAGGGACAGCCATAGGGAGAGGGACAGTGGGGAGAGGGACAGCCATGGAGAGAGGGACAGCCATGGGGAGAGGGACAGCCATGGGGAGAGGGACAGCCATGGGGAGAAGGACAGCCATGGGGAGAGGGACAGCCATGGGGAGAGGGACAGTGGGGAGAGGGACAGCCATGGGGAGAAGGACAGCCATGGGGAGAGGGACAGCCATGGGGAGAGGGACAGCCATGGGGAGAGGGACAGCCATGGGGAGAGGGACATTGGGGAGAGGGACAGCCATGGAGAGAGGGACAGCCATGGGGAGAGGGACAGCCATGGGGAGAGGGACAGCCATGGGGAGAGGGACAGCCATAGGGAGAGGGACAGCCATGGAGAGAGGGACAGCCATGGGGAGAGGGACAGCCATGGGGAGAGGGACAGCCATGGGGAGAAGGACAGCCATGGGGAGAGGGACAGCCATGGGGAGAGGGACAGCCATAGGGAGAGGGACAGTGGGGAGAGGGACAGCCATAGGGAGAGGGACAGTGGGGAGAGGGACAGCCATGGAGAGAGGGACAGCAATGGGGAGAGGGACAGCCATGGGGAGAGGGACAGCCATGGGGAGAAGGACAGCCATGGGGAGAGGGACAGCCATGGGGAGAGGGACAGTGGGGAGAGGGACAGCCATGGGGAGAAGGACAGCCATGGGGAGAGGGACAGCCATGGGGAGAGGGACAGCCATGGGGAGAGGGACATTGGGGAGAGGGACAGCCATGGGTAGAGGGACAGCCATGGGGAGAGGGACAGCCATGGGGAGAGGGACAGCCATGGGGAGAGGGACAGCCATGGGGAGAGGGACAGCCATGGGGAGAGGGACATTGGGGAGAGGGACAGCCATGGGTAGAGGGACAGCCATGGGGAGAGGGACAGCCATGGGGAGAGGGACAGCCATGGGGACTGGAGACAACAATAAAACAACACGTCCCCTTCGACAATCATCCATATCTCCTCTATCTGACGGCTGTTAATGGGAATTTAGTTTGCTCGGTCTCAAATGAATATAAACATGCATAACAGGCTCTGACTCTATTGGTTCAGCCATATCGATAACATTAGTAATGGCGTCTTTTTGTAGCTACTAACTCCACTTCGGTTCGTTGGACAAAGCCTACGGGGAAATTAATGGTGATTTATTGGGTGTTTTGGAAAAATGCAGAAAGTAAGCACAAAGACGACACAAGCACTGTCTAGATGACAGGAGCACTGTCTAGATGACAGGAGCACTGTCTAGATGACAGGAGTACTGTCTAGACGACAGGAGCACTGTCTAGACGACAGGAGCACTGTCTAGACGACATTAGCACTGTCTAGACGACAGGAGCACTGTCTAGACGACAGGAGCACTGTCTAGACGACATTAGCACTGTCTAGACGACAGGAGCACTGTCTAGACGACAGGAGCACTGTCTAGACGACATTAGCACTGTCTAGACGACAGGAGCACTGTCTAGACGACAGGAGCACTGTCTAGACGACAAATCAACAAGGCTATATATGCTTAGATGAATACACTGAAAACAAACTTAAAGATACCAAAAACAATTTAGTACAATCAATGTTGTTAAATATCATAGTACTGATTTCTGTGTGTGTGCACATGATTGTGTGCATGGGCAAGTAAAACCAATTTTGGGGGGGCTCATCCTACTTGTAGACAAGTTGAGGCCTATATTTCATTGTTTTTATGGCATCTAAACTGATTGGATCCCCTTAACCTTCTGAAGGAGTGCACTACAGCGCAAAGCCTGCCACGTGATCTCCAGCCCAGACCACCCTCTCCACCACTCCACATGATCTCCAGCCCACTCCACATGATCTCCAGACCACCCACTCCACATGATCTCCAGCCCACTCCACATGATCTCCAGACCACCCACTCCACATGATCTCCAGCCCAGACCACCCACTCCAACACTCCACATGATCTCCAGCCCACTCCACATGATCTCCAGACCACCCACTCCACATGATCTCCAGCCAGACCACCCACTCCACCACTCCACATGATCTCCAGACCACCCACTCCACCACTCCACATGATCTCCTGCCCAGACCTCCCAATCCACATGATCTCCAGCCCACTCCACATGATCTCCAGACCACCCACTCCACATGATCTCCAGCCCACTCCACATGATCTCCAGACCACCCACTCCACATGATCTCCAGCCCAGACCACCCACTCCACCACTCCACATGATCTCCAGCCCACTCCACATGATCTCCAGACCACCTACTCCACATGATCTCCAGCCCAGACCACGCACTCCACCAATCCACATGATCTCCAGACCACCCACTCCACCACTCCACATGATCTCCTGCCCAGACCACCCAATCCACATGATCTCCAGCCAGACCACCCACTCCACGTGATCTCCAGCCCAGACCACCCACTCCACGTGATCTCCAGCCCAGACCATCCACTCCACGTGATCTCCAGCCCAGACCACCCACTCCACATGATCTCCTGCCCAGACCACCCACTCCACAGGATCTCCAGCCCAGACCACCCACTCCACGTGATCTCCAGCCCAGACCACCCACTCAACATGATCTCCAGCCAGACCACCCACTCCACCACTCCACATGATCTCCAGACCACCCACTCCACCACTCCACATGATCTCGAGACCACCCACTCCACGTGATCTCCAGCCCAGACCACCCACTCCACCACTCCACATGATCTCCTGCCCAGACCACCCACTCCACCACTCCACATGATCTCCAGACCACCCACTCCACCACTCCACATGATCTCCAGACCACCCACTCCACATGATCTCCTGCCCAGACCACCCACTCCACCACTCCACGTGATCTCCAGCCCAGACCACCCACGCCACATGATCTCCAGACCACCCACTCCACATGATCTCCTGCCCAGACCACCCACTCCACCACTCCACGTGATCTCCAGCCCAGACCACCCATTCCACATGACCTCCAGACCACCCACTCCACCACTCCACAGGATTTCCAGCCCAGACCACCCACTCCACATGATCTCCTGCCCAGACCACCCACTCCACCACTCCACATGATCTCCAGACCACCCACTCCACATGATCTCCTGCCCAGACCACCCACTCCACAGGATCTCCAGCCCAGACCACCCACTCCACCACTCCACATGATCTCCAGATCACCCACTCCACAGGATCTCCAGCCCAGACCACCCACTCCACAGGATCTCTAGCCCAGACCACCCGCTCCACCACTCTACATGGTCTCCAGACCACCCACTCCACCACTCCACATGATCTCCAGACCACCCACTCCACAGGATCTCCAGCCCAGACCACCCGCTCCACCACTCTACATGATCTCCAGACCACCCACTCCACCACTCCACATGATCTCCAGACCACCCACTCCACATGATCTCCTGCCCAGACCACCCACTCCACAGGATCTCCTGACCAGACCATCCACTCCACCCACTCCACATGATCTCCTGTCCAGACCAGCCACTCCACATGATCTCCAGACCACCCACTCCACATGATCTCCAGACCACCGACTCCACATGATCTCCAGACCACCCACTCCACATGATCGACTGCCCAGACCACCCACTCCACAGGATCTCCTGCCCAGACCAGCCACTCCACATGATCTCCAGCCCAGACCACCCACTCCGCAGGATCTCCTGCCCAGACAACCCACTCCACATGATCTCCAGACCATCCACTCCACCCACTCCACAGGATCTCCTGCCCAGACCACCCACTCCACATGATCTCCAGCCCAGACCGCCCACTCCACAGGATCTCCTGCCCAGACCACCCACTCCACATGATCTCCAGACCACCCACTCCACAGGATCTCCAGACCACCCACTCCACCACTCCTCATGATCTCCAGCCCAGACCACCCACTCTACATGATATCCTGCCCAGACCACCCACTCCACATGATCTCCTGCCCAGACCACCCACTCTACATGATCTCCTGCCCACTCCACCACTCTACATGATCTCCTGCCCACTCCACCACTCCACATCATCTCCTGCCCAGACCACCCACTCCACATGATCTCCTGCCCAGACCACCCACTCCACATGATCTCCTGCCCACTCCACCACTCTACATGATCTCCTGCCCAGACCATCCACTCCACCACTCGACATGATCTCCTGCCCACTCCACCACTCCACATGATCTCCTGCCCAGACCATCCACTCCACCACTCCACCAGATCTCCAGACCATCCACTCCACCACTCCGCCAGATCTCCAGACCACCCACTCCACCACTCCACCAGATCTCCAGACCATCCACTCCACCACTCCGCCAGATCTCCAGACCACCCACTCCACCACTCTACATGATCTCCTGCCCACTCCACCACTCCACATGATCTCCTGCCCAGACCACCCACTCCACATGATCTCCTGCCCAGACCACCCACTCCACATGATCTCCTGCCCACTCCACCACTCTACATGATCTCCTGCCCAGACCATCCACTCCACCACTCGACATGATCTCCTGCCCACTCCACCACTCCACATGATCTCCTGCCCAGACCATCCACTCCACCACTCCACCAAATCTCCAGACCATCCACTCCACCACTCCACCAGATCTCCAGACCATCCACTCCACCACTCCGCCAGATCTCCAGACCACCCACTCCACCACTCCACCAGATCTCCAGACCATCCACTCCACCACTCCGCCAGATCTCCAGACCACCCACTCCACCACTCCACCAGATCTCCAGACCACCCACTCCACCACTCCACCAGATCTCCAGACCACCCACTCCACCACTCCACCAGATCTCCAGACCACCCACTCCACCACTCCACCAGATCTCCAGACCACCCACTCCACCACTCCACCAGATCTCCAGACCACCCACTCCACCACTCCACCAGATCTCCAGACCACCCACTCCACCAGATCTCCAGACCACCCACTCCACCACTCCACCAGATCTCCAGACCACCCACTCCACCACTCCACCAGATCTCCAGACCACCCACTCCACCACTCCACCAGATCTCCAGACCACCCACTCCACCACTCCACCAGATCTCCAGACCACCCACTCCACCACTCCACCAGATCTCCAGACCACCCACTCCACCACTCCGCCAGATCTCCAGACCACCCACTCCACCACTCCACCAGATCTCCAGACCACCCACTCCACCACTCCGCCAGATCTCCAGACCACCCACTCCACCACTCCACCAGATCTCCAGACCATCCACTCCACCACTCCACCAGATCTCCAGACCACCCACTCCACCACTCCACCAGATCTCCAGACCACCCACTCCACCACTCCACCAGATCTCCAGACCACCCACTCCACCACTCCACCAGATCTCCAGACCACCCACTCCACCAGATCTCCAGACCACCCACTCCACCACTCCACCACTCCACCACTCCACCACTCCACGTGATCTCCAGCCCGCTCCACCACTCCACCAGATCTCCAGACCACCCACTCCACCACTCCACCAGATCTCCAGACCACCCACTCCACCACTCCACCAGATCTCCAGACCACCCACTCCACCACTCCACCAGATCTCCAGACCACCCACTCCACCACTCCACCAGATCTCCAGACCATCCACTCCACCACTCCACCAGATCTCCAGACCACCCACTCCACCACTCCACCAGATCTCCAGACCACCCACTCCACCACTCCACCAGATCTCCAGACCACCCACTCCACCACTCCACCAGATCTCCAGACCATCCACTCCACCACTCCACCAGATCTCCAGACCATCCACTCCACCACTCCACAGGATCTCCTGCCCACTCCACCACTCCACCACTCCACAGGATCTCCTGCCCACTCCACCACTCCACCACTCCACAGGATCTCCTGCCCACTCCACCACTCCACCACTCCACAGGATCTCCTGCCCACTCCACCACTCCACAGGATCTCCTGCCCACTCCACCACTCCACCAGATCTCCAGACCATCCACTCCACCACTCCACCAGATCTCCAGACCACCCACTCCACCACTCCACCAGATCTCCAGACCACCCACTCCACCACTCCACATGATCTCCAGACCACCCACTCCACCACTCCACCAGATCTCCAGACCACCCACTCCACCACTCCACCAGATCTCCAGACCACCCACTCCACCACTCCACCAGATCTCCAGACCACCCACTCCACCACTCCACCACTCCACCAGATCTCCAGACCACCCACTCCACCACTCCACCAGATCTCCAGACCACCCACTCCACCACTCCACCAGATCTCCAGACCACCCACTCCACCACTCCACCAGATCTCCAGACCACCCACTCCACCACTCCACCAGATATCCAGACCACCCACTCCATCCACTCCACCACTCCACCACTCCACCACTCCACCAGATCTCCAGACCACCCACTCCACCAGATCTCCAGACCACCCACTCCACCAGATCTCCAGACCACCCACTCCACCAGATCTCCAGACCACCCACTCCATCCACTCCACCACTCCACCACTCCACCACTCCACCAGATCTCCAGACCACCCACTCCACCAGATCTCCAGACCACCCACTCCACCAGATCTCCAGACCACCCACTCCACCAGATCTCCAGACCACCCACTCCATCCACTCCACCACTCCACCACTCCACCACTCCACCAGATCTCCAGACCACCCACTCCACCAGATCTCCAGACCACCCACTCCACCAGATCTCCAGACCACCCACTCCACCAGATCTCCAGACCACCCACTCCACCAGATCTCCAGACCACCCAGACCATCCACTCCACCACTCCACCAGATCTCCAGACCACCCACTCCACCACTCCACCAGATCTCCAGACCACCCACTCCACCACTCCACCAGATCTCCAGACCACCCACTCCACCACTCCACCAGATCTCCAGACCACCCACTCCACCACTCCACCAGATCTCCAGACCACCCACTCCACCACTCCACATGATCTCCAGACCACCCACTCCACCACTCCACCAGATCTCCAGACCACCCACTCCACCACTCCACCAGATCTCCAGACCACCCACTCCACCACTCCACCAGATCTCCAGACCACCCACTCCACCACTCCACCACTCCACCAGATCTCCAGACCACCCACTCCACCACTCCACCAGATCTCCAGACCACCCACTCCACCACTCCACCAGATCTCCAGACCACCCACTCCACCACTCCACCAGATCTCCAGACCACCCACTCCACCACTCCACCAGATATCCAGACCACCCACTCCATCCACTCCACCACTCCACCACTCCACCACTCCACCAGATCTCCAGACCACCCACTCCACCAGATCTCCAGACCACCCACTCCACCAGATCTCCAGACCACCCACTCCACCAGATCTCCAGACCACCCACTCCATCCACTCCACCACTCCACCACTCCACCACTCCACCACTCCACCAGATCTCCAGACCACCCACTCCACCACTCCACCACTCCACCACTCCACCACTCCACCAGATCTCCAGACCACCCACTCCACCAGATCTCCAGACCACCCACTCCACCACTCCACCACTCCACCACTCCACCAGATCTCCAGACCACCCACTCCACCACTCCACCACTCCACCACTCCACCAGATCTCCAGACCACCCACTCCACCAGATCTCCAGACCACCCACTCCATCCACTCCACCACTCCACCACTCCACCACTCCATCCACTCCACCACTCCATCCACTCCACCACTCCACCAGATCTCCAGACCACCACTCCACCACTCCACCACTCCACCACTCCATCCACTCCACCACTCCACCACTCCACCAGATCTCCAGACCACCCACTCCACCAGATCTCCAGACCACCCACTCCACCAGATCTCCAGACCACCCACTCCACCAGATCTCCAGACCACCCACTCCACCAGATCTCCAGACCACCCACTCCACCAGATCTCCAGACCACTCCACCACTGCTTTGATCAGCCATCAGGTCGGAGAAATCAGAAATCTGAATGGCGCTTCGGGAATAGTTTCATCCCAAGGGTTATCACTATTATGAGCAACTCCTCATATGGGCAGGTGTGTGGTGGCGTGGGATAGGAGGGTAGGAAAGGTATCTGTCTGACTGTTCCTATTGTTTGTTTCCTGCTCTGTTTTCTATGTTTTGTTCAGGCCTGATGTGTGACAAGTGCTAAGATTTAACGTGAATCTGAATTGTCTTCAGTTTTCCATCATATGACCGTCATGATAGAAATGCATTATTAATATAGTTCAATGAACGAATGCAAGTTTAATGTTGGTATTGTTTTCTCCTTCATGGCACGAGGAGTGCAATAGCTCAAAAGCATGAGGAAAGCAATAGCTGCGTTTCACACCTTCCCAACCCAGACCCAAAATGGGGACTTCATTATCATAGGGTTAGATGTGATGGGTATTTGTCCTCTCTATTTGCTACAGATCATTGTAAAGGAATATTGAGACAGAGAGAAAAGGACAAAGGGAGAGGGTTCCACTTTATATTAGGTGAGCGAGGATTCCACTCTATATTAGGTGAGCGAGGATTCCACTCTATATTAGGTGAGAGAGGGTTCCACTCTATATTAGGTGAGAGAGGATTCCACTCTATATTAGGTGAGAGAGGATTCCACTCTATATTAGGTGAGAGAGGGTTCCACTCTATATTAGGTGAGCGAGGATTCCACTCTATATTAGGTGAGCGAGGATTCCACTCTATATTAGGTGAGAGAGGGTTCCACTTTATATTAGGTGAGAGAGGATTCCACTTTATATTAGGTGAGAGAGGATTCCACTTTATATTAGGTGAGAGAGGGTTCCACTCTATATTAGGTGAGAGAGGATTCCACTTTATATTAGGTGAGCGAGGATTCCACTCTATATTAGGTGAGAGAGGATTCCACTTTATATTAGGTGAGCGAGGATTCCACTCTATATTAGGTGAGAGAGGGTTCCACTCTATATTAGGTGAGAGAGGATTCCACTCTATATTAGGTGAGAGAGGATTCCACTTTATATTAGGTGAGAGAGGATTCCACTCTATTTAGGTGAGCGAGGATTCCACTCTATATTAGGTGAGAGAGGATTCCACTCTATATTAGGTGAGAGAGGGTTCCACTCTATATTAGGTGAGCGAGGGTTCCACTTTATATTAGGTGAGAGAGGATTCCACTCTATATTAGGTGAGAGAGGATTCCACTTTATATTAGGTGAGAGAGGATTCCACTCTATATTAGGTGAGAGAGGATTCCACTTTATATTAGGTGAGCGAGGATTCCACTCTATATTAGGTGAGAGAGGATTCCACTCTATATTAGGTGAGAGAGGATTCCACTCTATTTAGGTGAGCGAGGATTCCACTCTATATTAGGTGAGAGAGGATTCCACTTTATATTAGGTGAGAGAGGATTCCACTCTATATTAGGTGAGCGAGGATTCCACTCTATATTAGGTGAGAGAGGGTTCCACTCTATATTAGGTGAGCGAGGGTTCCACTCTATATTAGGTGAGAGAGGATTCCACTCTATATTAGGTGAGCGAGGATTCCACTCTATATTAGGTGAGCGAGGATTCCACTCTATATTAGGTGAGCGAGGATTCCACTCTATATTAGGTGAGAGAGGATTCCACTTTATATTAGGTGAGCGAGGATTCCACTCTATATTAGGTGAGCGAGGGTTCCACTTTATATTAGGTGAGCGAGGGTTCCACTTTATATTAGGTGAGAGAGGATTCCACTTTATATTAGGTGAGAGAGGATTCCACTTTATATTAGGTGAGAGAGGATTCCACTTTATATTAGGTGAGCGAGGGTTCCACTTTATATTAGGTGAGCGAGGATTCCACTCTATATTAGGTGAGCGAGGATTCCACTCTATATTAGGTGAGCGAGGATTCCACTCTATATTAGGTGAGCGAGGATTCCACTCTATATTAGGTGAGAGAGGGTTCCACTCTATATTAGGTGAGAGAGGATTCCACTCTATATTAGGTGAGCGAGGATTCCACTCTATATTAGGTGAGCGAGGATTCCACTCTATATTAGGTGAGCGAGGATTCCACTCTATATTAGGTGAGAGAGGGTTCCACTCTATATTAGGTGAGAGAGGGTTCCACTCTATATTAGGTGAGCGAGGGTTCCACTCTATATTAGGTGAGCGAGGATTCCACTCTATATTAGGTGAGAGAGGATTCCACTCTATATTAGGTGAGAGAGGATTCCACTCTATATTAGGTGAGAGAGGATTCCACTCTATATTAGGTGAGAGAGGATTCCACTCTATATTAGGTGAGAGAGGATTCCACTCTATATTAGGTGAGAGAGGATTCCACTCTATATTAGGTGAGAGAGGATTCCACTCTATATTAGGTGAGAGAGGATTCCACTCTATATTAGGTGAGAGAGGATTCCACTCTATATTAGGTGAGAGAGGGTTCCACTCTATATTAGGTGAGAGAGGATTCCACTCTATATTAGGTGAGAGAGGGTTCCACTCTATATTAGGTGAGAGAGGGTTCCACTCTATATTAGGTGAGCGAGGATTCCACTCTATATTAGGTGAGCGAGGATTCCACTCTATATTAGGTGAGAGAGGATTCCACTCTATATTAGGTGAGCGAGGATTCCACTCTATATTAGGTGAGCGAGGATTCCACTCTATATTAGGTGAGAGAGGATTCCACTTTATATTAGGTGAGAGAGGATTCCACTTTATATTAGGTGAGAGAGGATTCCACTTTATATTAGTTGAGCGAGGATTCCACTCTATTTAGGTGAGCGAGGATTCCACTCTATATTAGGTGAGCGAGGATTCCACTCTATATTAGGTGAGAGAGGACTCCACTTTATATTAGGTGAGCGAGGATTCCACTCTATATTAGGTGAGAGAGGGTTCCACTCTATATTAGGTGAGAGAGGGTTCCACTCTATATTAGGTGAGAGAGGGTTCCACTCTATATTAGGTGAGAGAGGGTTCCACTCTATATTAGGTGAGAGAGGATTCCACTCTATATTAGGTGAGAGAGGATTCCACTCTATATTAGGTGAGCGAGGATTCCACTCTATATTAGGTGATTGAGGATTCCACTCTCTATTAGGTGAGCGAGGATTCCACTCTATTTAGGTGAGAGAGGGTTCCACTCTATATTAGGTGAGAGAGGATTCCACTCTATATTAGGTGAGAGAGGGTTCCACTCTATATTAGGTGAGAGAGGATTCCACTTTATATTAGGTGAGCGAGGATTCCACTCTATATTAGGTGAGCGAGGATTCCACTCTATATTAGGTGAGCGAGGATTCCACTCTATATTAGGTGAGCGAGGATTCCACTCTATATTAGGTGAGAGAGGATTCCACTCTATATTAGGTGAGAGAGGATTCCACTCTATATTAGGTGAGAGAGGATTCCACTCTATATTAGGTGAGAGAGGATTCCACTCTATATTAGGTGAGAGAGGATTCCACTCTATATTAGGTGAGCGAGGATTCCACTCTATATTAGGTGAGCGAGGATTCCACTCTATATTAGGTGATTGAGGATTCCACTCTATATTAGGTGAGCGAGGATTCCACTCTATTTAGGTGAGAGAGGGTTCCACTCTATATTAGGTGAGAGAGGGTTCCACTCTATATTAGGTGAGAGAGGATTCCACTCTATATTAGGTGAGAGAGGGTTCCACTCTATATTAGGTGAGAGAGGATTCCACTCTATATTAGGTGAGAGAGGATTCCACTCTATATTAGGTGAGAGAGGGTTCCACTCTATATTAGGTGAGAGAGGATTCCACTCTATATTAGGTGAGAGAGGATTCCACTCTATATTAGGTGAGAGAGGATTCCACTCTATATTAGGTGAGAGAGGATTCCACTCTATATTAGGTGAGAGAGGGTTCCACTCTATATTAGGTGAGAGAGGATTCCACTCTATATTAGGTGAGAGAGGATTCCACTCTTAAAAGTTCCACTTATTTGTTGTTTTTTGCTTTTTTAAAGGAAAACCATTTTAAAAAATGCAATCTTAACAGCCGTTTGACTTTGTTCTTTTTGTAATCTCTCATGCCATATTCCCATTGTTAGCGTTATAGTTATTCCATTGCTATAGTTTCTGTAGTCTGGTGACCAGTTAGTTTATGAAAAGAAAGAAGATAAAAAATATTTCCATTCTTCCCATCACGGACTGGTAGAGCTGTGACACCAGGTGGGTGCAATAATTATCAAGTAGAACAGAAAAACATCAATACTCAGAACCTCCATACATGGACCATTGGCCGCTGTCTTCTAAATTCCACTGGAGCAAAATTACTAGCTGATTACACAATTAATGTTCGTATTTACATCATGTAATGTAGTGCTCTGGAGAAAGTATATTTATTGGTGAATTGTAGCGTAGCAAGATTTTCCCCAAATGGTTCCGTTAACTAGCAAATTATTTACGTGGAAATCAAGTCCAGTCTGCTGTAAAACAGAAACTCGATGTGTGTGAACCGGACTTTAACGTAACTTTTACAAAAATCGGTATCCCTTCCAACCATCACCACCAGTTAATTCTCTGTTCTTTAGGTGGAAATCAGCAACCCTGGCGTCACTTCCTGAAAGAGGTGGAAATTGCGCCTCTCTGTGGTGAAAATCTATAAAATACCAGAAGTAAAATATGCCTTCCACGGTGTCCTGCCAGGATCAAAAATGTTTCATGGCGGATGAATAGAAGAAAAAAAAACGCGTTTGTTGTTTGAGAACGAGGCGAGCAGAAGTCTGGGCGAAGACGAGGTTGAGTAGACTCGTTTTGAATTTCCAATCCTTGTCCCCCCTTATACCCACAACGCTGTAGCTACACAGTCAGACTAGAGAGGGCTATGTAAAGAGGTAGACTACCCTAAATCATGAGAATTGTTTGACTCAACCAGATAATTCTCCTTTACTAGCTAAGCTAGCCAAACAAGCTAACGATAGCTAGCTTGCTATACAGACATTTTAATCCAACATGGCGCTTTAAAGAACGTTTTATGACCAAGATCAGGGATGATGATTTGTTTGGGTAACTAGGAGACTCTACTCCTGCAATTCATCAAAACAATCACAAACGACTCTTGTAGAAATGGCCCCAGAGTCTAGCATTGAATAAAGCGTCTTACTGTGCACCAGCTGTCTTCCTTATGGTTAACTAGCTAGCAATCTATAGATCCAGTGACCATTCTGAAAATGCCAATGAATGGATTTGCAATTACAATACTGATTGATGACGACACACTTGCACCCAATTAAATACCTGTACCTGGTCACTCTAATAGGGTTATATTTGTTTGTGTATGTAGCTAGTTAGCTGTCTGTCTGCTTGGGAGATGGAGGAGCAGGAGAGAGCTATGGAAGAGGATGCTCTGGACTCAAAGCCTCCACTGACCACTGAAGAGGATGAGCCCAAACACACCGTCCTCCACGGGTCTCATATCACTGAAACACAACAGGTGGGACTTAAATATGAGTTGGTGGGACTTGACCCTATGAGTCGGTGAGACTTGACCCTAGGAGTCGGTGAGACTTGACCCTATGAGTCGGTGAGACTTGACCCTATGAGTCGGTGGGACTTGACCCTAGGAGTCGGTGGGACTTGGCCCTAGGAGTCGGTGGGACTTGACCCTATGAGTCGGTGGGACTTGACCCTATGAGTCGGTGGGACTTGACCCTATGAGTCGGTGGGACTTGACCCTATGAGTCGGTGAGACTTGACCCTATGAGTCGATGAGACTTGACCCTAGGAGTCGGCGGGACTTGACCCTAGGAGTCGGCGGGACTTGACCCTATGAGTCGGTGAGACTTGACCCTATGAGTCGGTGGGACTTGACCCTAGTAGTCGGTGGGACTTGGCCCTAGGAGTCGGTGGGACTTGACCCTATGAGTCGGTGGGACTTGACCCTATGAGTCGGTGGGACTTGACCCTATGAGTCGGTGGGACTTGACCCTATGAGTCGGTGAGACTTGTCCCTATGAGTCGGTGGGACTTGACCCTAGGAGTCGGCGGGACTTGACCCTAGGAGTCGGCGGGACTTGACCCTATGAGTCGGTGAGACTTGACCCTATGAGTCGGTGGGACTTGACCCTAGTAGTCGGTGGGACTTGGCCCTAGGAGTCGGTGGGACTTGACCCTATGAGTCGGTGGGACTTGACCCTATGAGTCGGTGGGACTTGACCCTATGAGTCGGTGGGACTTGACCCTATGAGTCGGTGGGACTTGACCCTATGAGTCGGTGAGACTTGTCCCTATGAGTCGGTGGGACTTGACCCTAGGAGTCGGCGGGACTTGACCCTATGAGTCGGCGGGACTTGACCCTATGAGTCGGCGAGACTTGACCCTATGAGTCGGCGAGAGTTGGCGAGACTTGACTCCACCCACTCCACCAGATCTCCAGACCACCCACTCATCCACTTCAAGTGGGTGGAGTGGATGGTCTGGGCAGGAGATCATGTGGAGTGGGCAGTGGGCAGGAGATCATGTGGAGTGGTGGAGTGGGCAGGAGATCATGTAGAGTCGGTGGGACTTGACCCTATGAGTCGGTGGGACTTGACCCTAGGAGTCGGTGGGACTTGACCCTAGGAGTCGTTGGGACTTGACCCTAGGAGTCGGTGGGACTTGACCCTAGAAGTCGGTGGGACTTGACCCTAGGAGTCGGTGGGACTTGACCCTAGGAGTCAGTGGGACTTGACCCTAGGAGTCAGTGGGACTTGACCCTAGGAGTCAGTGGGACTTGACCCTAGGAGTCAGTGGGACTTGACCCTATACGTTTCTAAATGATTTGTGATGAGAAAGAATAATACAGTGCAGATATCAGGAGACCAAATCAATGGCAATTAGCATAATCACATGCATTGTGTTCCAG
The DNA here is from genome assembly GCF_013265735.2 of Oncorhynchus mykiss. NCBI lineage: Eukaryota > Metazoa > Chordata > Actinopteri > Salmoniformes > Salmonidae > Oncorhynchus > Oncorhynchus mykiss. Next base: position 51,083,676 of record NC_048586.1, on the reverse strand, counting down.
GAGCCCAGGGAACCTGCACCTGAAGAGAAGGAGACGAAGCCACAGTTCTCAGAGCTGCTTGTTATCAACAGCCTAGCTCCTCCAGACAGCTGGGAACCAGTCCACACTGATATCAAACTTGAGGAACTGACAAAGACAGAAATGCTGATACTGTCACAGACAGAGAATCAGGCAGCGATACAGACACAGACATTATCACAGACAGATGAGTTTATCATACTTGATCAGAATGGACAGCCCCTACAGTGTGAACGCATGGTGAGTAGAGAGGGTTTCACAAGAGCATAGAAACAGGTCCAGGCAGCTGCCAAATGGTACCCTGGTGATCCCAGATCTGTTTATGCTGAATAGCCAACTTGTTATAGCCTGGTTGGCTAGTCATCACAAACACATCTGGCAGCATCAGGCTAGACTAGTCAATTCATTTTTGTTCCATGCTTCTTAAAAACAGGCTATGAACTGTTGGGTTTACGGTCTTCGTGTACCCTAAACATCTTTGCTCCCCTAGGTGCTAGTGACCAGTCAGTCAGACAACGGAGAGATGTATGTTATCCCCTCTAATCAGCTAGGAGGGGCTCAGGTGTTACTTCCTAGAGGACACCTACTGGACATCATAGACCCTACAGGTATTATTAACCTGAACTCACCTGCTTCTACAGATACCAGCACCCTATTCCCTATTATAGTGCACCCTATTCCCTATTATAGTATTACTATTACTACTTTTGACCAGAGCTGGCCTACAAATGACTTCAGGTCAGACTGTTGTGTGGGGCGATCGACAGAGCAGCAGAATTAAATTCAGGATGAGTCGTCAGGCAAACAGAAGTCTGCATTTTTGACGTTCCCTCTGGAAATATATTAGTTATTATATTCTATTTCTTGTTAGACAATGTCAAGGAATTTTAACAGAAATTGCTCAAATTCCTTGTACAGTGTTTGGTGCTACAGAATTGAATAGAACACTATCTCTATCAGAGGAGGCTGGTGAGGGGAGGAAGGCTCATAATAATGTCTGGAACGGAGCAAATGGAACGGCATCAAACACATGGAGACCAATGTGAAACCATGGAGACCAATGTGAAACCATGGAGACCAATGTGAAACCATGGAGACCAATGTGTTTGATGTATTTGATCCCATTCCACTAATTCCGCTCCAGTCATTACCACGAGCCAGTCCTCCCCAATTAAGGTGCCACCAGCCTCCTGTGCTTTCTATAGTTTGGTGTATGAAGCTGAGATTGTCTGATCTGTTTAGGATCCTGCGGGGAGAAGACTGCTGATGAGAAAGAGCTTCACACCATCACGTTAACAGCTGTTACGGATGACAGCGGCAGTTTGACTACAGTACCATCGGCTGTTACGGATGACAGAGGCAGTTTGACTATAGTACCATCGGCTGTTACGGATGACAGAGGCAGTTTGACTATAGTACCATCGGCTGTTACGGATGACAGCGGCAGTTTGACTATAGTACCATCGGCTGTTACGGATGACAGAGGCAGTTTGACTATAGTACCATCGGCTGTTACGGATGACAGCGGCAGCTTGACTACAGTAGCATCGACTGTTACGGATGACAGAGGCAGTTTGACTACAGTAACATCGGCTGTTACGGATGACAGCGGCAGTTTGACTACAGTAACATCGGCTGTTACGGATGACAGCGGCAGTTTGACTACAGTAACATCGGCTGTTACGGATGACAGCGGCAGTTTGACTACAGTACCATCGACTGTTACGGATGACAGCGGCAGCTTGACTACAGTAACATCGGCTGTTACGGATGACAGCGGCAGTTTGACTACAGTAGCTGCGGCTAAGAGCTCGGCACAGAGGTGGGCTCACATCTTCTTAGTGTTACACTCGGTAACTGTTTAAGGATTATTGGGTTCATTTGACAATAGATGTAACTGTTACTGTCCCTCTTCCCATGTTACTGTTGTGTGTAGCTCTCAGGTCTGTTTCACCTCTCTGAAACCTCTCCCAGCCAACGCCCCCAACTGGGCCCTGAGGCTTCATAATGCTGAGGTACGTCTACCAACTGGGCCCTGAGGCTTCATAATGCTGAGGTACGTCTACCAACTGGGCCCTGAGGCTTCATAATGCTGAGGTACGTCTACCAACTGGGCCCTGAGGCTTCATAATGCTGAGGTACGTCTACCAACTGGGCCCTGAGGCTTCATAATGCTGAGGTACGTATACCAACTGGGCCCTGAGGCTTCATAATGCTGAGGTACGTCTACCAACTGGGCCCTGAGGCTTCATAATGCTGAGGTACGTCTACCAACTGGGCCCTGAGGCTTCATAATGCTGAGGTACGTCTACCAACTGGGCCCTGAGGCTTCATAATGCTGAGGTACGTCTACCAACTGGGCCCTGAGGCTTCATAATGCTGAGGTACATCTACCAACTGGGCCCTGAGGCTTCATAATGCTGAGGTCCGTCTACCAACTGGGCCCTGAGGCTTCATAATGCTGAGGTACGTCTACCAACTGGGCCCTGAGGCTTCATAATGCTGAGGTACGTCTACCAACTGGGCCCTGAGGCTTCATAATGCTGAGGTACGTCTACCAACTGGGCCCTGAGGCTTCATAATGCTGAGGTACATCTACCAACTGGGCCCTGAGGCTTCATAATGCTGAGGTACGTCTACCAACTGGGCCCTGAGGCTTCATAATGCTGAGGTACGTCTACCAACTGGGCCCTGAGGCTTCATAATGCTGAGGTACGTCTACCAACTGGGCCCTGAGGCTTCATAATGCTTAGGTACGTCTACCAACTGGGTCCTGAGGCTTCATAATGCTGAGGTACGTCTACCAACTGGGCCCTGAGGCTTCATAATGCTGAGGTACGTCTACCAACTGGGCCCTGAGGCTTCATAATGCTGAGGTACGTCTACCAACTGGGCCCTGAGGCTTCATAATGCTGAGGTACGTCTACCAACTGGGCCCTGAGGCTTCATAATGCTGAGGTACGTCTACCAACTGGGCCCTGAGGCTTCATAATGCTGAGGTACGTCTACCAACTGGGCCCTGAGGCTTCATAATGCTGAGGTACGTATACCAACTGGGCCCTGAGGCTTCATAATGCTGAGGTACGTCTACCAACTGGGCCCTGAGGCTTCATAATGCTGAGGTACGTCTACCAACTGGGCCCTGAGGCTTCATAATGCTGAGGTCCGTCTACCAACTGGGCCCTGAGGCTTCATAATGCTGAGGTACGTATACCAACTGGGCCCTGAGGCTTCATAATGCTGAGGTACGTCTACCAACTGGGCCCTGAGGCTTCATAATGCTGAGGTACGTCTACCAACTGGGCCCTGAGGCTTCATAATGCTGAGGTACATCTACCAACTGGGCCCTGAGGCTTCATAATGCTGAGGTACATCTACCAACTGGGCCCTGAGGCTTCATAATGCTGAGGTACGTCTACCAACTGGGCCCTGAGGCTTCATAATGCTGAGGTACGTCTACCAACTGGGCCCTGAGGCTTCATAATGCTTAGGTACGTCTACCAACTGGGTCCTGAGGCTTCATAATGCTGAGGTACGTCTACCAACTGGGCCCTGAGGCTTCATAATGCTGAGGTACGTCTACCAACTGGGCCCTGAGGCTTCATAATGCTGAGGTACGTCTACCAACTGGGCCCTGAGGCTTCATAATGCTGAGGTACGTATACCAACTGGGCCCTGAGGCTTCATAATGCTGAGGTACGTCTACCAACTGGGCCCTGAGGCTTCATAATGCTGAGGTACGTCTACCAACTGGGCCCTGAGGCTTCATAATGCTGAGGTACGTCTACCAACTGGGCCCTGAGGCTTCATAATGCTGAGGTACATCTACCAACTGGGCCCTGAGGCTTCATAATGCTGAGGTACGTCTACCAACTGGGCCCTGAGGCTTCATAATGCTGAGGTACGTCTACCAACTGGGCCCTGAGGCTTCATAATGCCGAGGTACGTCTACCAACTGGGCCCTGAGGCTTCATAATGCTGAGGTACATCTACCAACTGGGCCCTGAGGCTTCATAATGCTGAGGTACGTCTACCAACTGGGCCCTGAGGCTTCATAATGCTGAGGTACGTATACCAACTGGGCCCTGAGGCTTCATAATGCTGAGGTACGTCTACCAACTGGGCCCTGAGGCTTCATAATGCTGAGTTACGGATACCAACTGGGCCCTGAGGCTTCAATAATGCTGAGGTATGTCTACCAACTGGGCCCTGAGGCTTCATAATGCTGAGTTACGGATACCAACTGGGCCCTGAGGCTTCAATAATGCTGAGGTATGTCTACCAACTGGGCCCTGAGGCTTCATAATGCTGAGGTACGTCTACCAACTGGGCCCTGAGGCTTCGTGATGCTGAGGTACGGATACCAACTGGGCCCTGAGGCTTCATAATGCTGAGGTACGGATACCAACTGGGCCCTGAGGCTTCATAATGCTGAGGTACGTCTACCAACTGGGCCCTGAGGCTTCATAATGCTTAGGTACGTCTACCAACTGGGTCCTGAGGCTTCATAATGCTGAGGTACGTCTACCAACTGGGCCCTGAGGCTTCATAATGCTGAGGTACGTCTACCAACTGGGCCCTGAGGCTTCATAATGCTGAGGTACGTCTATCAACTAGGCCTTGAGGCTTCATAATGCTGAGGTATGGATACCAACTGGGCCCTGAGGCTTCATAATGCTGAGGTACGGATACCAACTGGGCCCTGAGGCTTCATAATGCTGAGGTACGTCTACCAACTGGGCCCTGAGGCTTCATAATGCTGAGGTACGTCTACCAACTGGGCCCTGAGGCTTCATAATGCTGAGGTACGTCTACCAACTGGGCCCTGAGGCTTCATAATGCTGAGGTACGGATACCAACTGGGCCCTGAGGCTTCATAATGCTGAGGTACGGATACCAACTGGGCCCTGAGGCTTCATAATGCTGAGGTACGTCTACCAACTGGGCCCTGAGGCTTCATACACTAAACTGCATTACACTGCTCCCAACCTAACACATTCTAACACATCAAATCTAATTTTATTTGTCACATGCGCCAAATACAACAGTAGACCTTACCGTGAAATGCTTACTGACAAGCCCTTAACCAACAATGCAGTTTTATGAAAAATAAGAGTTAAGAACAGATGTACTTAATAAACTAAAGTAAAAAAATAGAGCAACAATAAAATAACAATAACAAGACTTTATACACAGGTTAGTCGAGGTAATTTGTACATGTAGGTAGGGGTAAAGTGACTATGCATAGATAATTAACAGCGAGTAGCAGCAGTGTAAAAGGGGCGGGGGGGGGTCAATGTAAATAGTCCGGTGGCCATTTGATTAGATGTTCAGCAGTCTTATGGCTTGGGGGGTAGAAGCTGTTCAGATGCCTTTTGGACCTAGACTTGGCGCTCCGCTACCTCTTGCCGTGCGGTAGCAGAGAGAACAGTCTATGACTTGGGTAACTGGAGTCTTTGACAATTTTTAGGGCCTTCCTCTGACACCGCCTGGTATAGAAGTCCTGGATGGCAGGAAGCTTGACCCCAGTGATGTACTGGGCCGTTAGCACTACCCTCTGTAGTGCCTTGCGGTCGGAGGCCGAGCAGTTGCCATACGAGGCAGTGATGCAAGCAGTCAGGATGCTCTCGATGGTGCAGCTGTAGAACCTTTTGAGGATCTGAGGACCAATGCCAAATCCTTTCAGTCTCCTGAGGGGGAATAGGTTTGTCCTGCCCTCTTCACGACTGTCTTGGTGTGTTTGGACCATTCTAGTTTGTTGGTGACGTGGACGCCAAGGAACTTGAAGCTCTCAACCTGCTCCACTACAGCCCCGTCGATGACAATGGGGTTGTGCTCGGTGCTCCTTTTCCTGTAGTCCTCTCCTTTGTCTTGATCACATTGAGGGAGAGGTTGTTGTCCTGCCACCACACGGCCAGGTCACTGACCTCCTCCCTATTGGCTGTCTCGTATCATCAGCAAACTTAATGATGGTGTTGGAGTCGTGCCTGGCCATGCAGTCATGGGTGAACAGGGAGTACAGGAGGGGAATAAGCACACAACCCTGAGGGGCCCCTGTGTTGAGGATCCCTTGTGTTGAGGATGTGTTGTTACCTAACCTCACCACCTGAGGGCGGCCCTTCAGGAAGTAAGGGACCACCCCCCTGAAATGTACAAAAATTAATGGGAACATATTGGCACTGTACGAACCATATACACGGTGTCCAATACCACTCAATTGGACGTTGTTTCATTCAAAGTTGATTGCAAATGCCATATGGCAAATGCCAAGTGTAACACTGCAAAAATCTAATAGATGGCAATTGCGCTCCACCGTAATTTTTCATATTGCAAATGTAACACAAGTAAAGACCCAAGAGTAAAATTTTTAAAATATGAACTATTTGTCAACTTATCACCCTCTTAAAAAAGTGCTTTCTGGACAGTTTTTTGAAATTCTTTTGATTTTTTTGTCAATTACACATGTATCAACATACTTTAGTCATATTTTATTATCATCATTTTTTTTTTTACTTGTCCATAAGGCATATGTTTTGTCCATTTGCAATATGATTTCATAGAAAGTCAAAAGTCGAAAATGTGAGAGAAAAAATTCAAAAACGTATCAAAAATGACAAAAATTTGAAAATTCTATAAAACGGAAATCGAATGTCAGAGAGACTTCGTTCGATGACTTCCCGGAAGATCCTGCCCTGCCGCACGGCCCGACGCCGTCCGCAAATTTTAGAAGCGTTGGAGGACGTCTAGTAAGGGACCGTACATTTGCAATGTGGACTTTCTCACTAACCATATGGCAAATGTCAAAATGTTCCCTTAAGGTATGTTGACACCCTAAGACACGTTGACACCCTAAGACACGTTGACACCCTAACACACATTGACACCCTAAGACACAGCTCTGTTGCCTGAGGATGCTAACAGGAAAGGCTTGTGATAGTTAGCGTCCTCAGGCTTATAGCTTTGCACATTTCTGGGAAGGAAGGGCCTCAACAGTCCTCCATGTTGACTCTTTGATTTCTTCTTGTCCTCCTTTTCTCTCTCTGTCTCTGTCTATCCCCTCTCTCTCTGTGTCTCCTGGAGCAGAAGATAGGTGACTCATACCGTGGCTACTGTAACACCGACACAGAGCTGGAGACCATCCTCCTGCTCCACAAGCAGCAGACCAACAGTGTGTTTGGGACACGCCAGTCCCCCTCCCCTGCCAAGCCTGCCAGCCGTCTGATGTGGAAGTCCCAATACGTACCTTACGATGGCGTCCCTTTTGTCAATGCAGGTATACAGTCACAGTACTGGTTCAGTAGTCTACGATGGCGTCCCTGAACATAAACCTGGTATGCATCTCCAGGCCTCTGATACGTGCCTTTGGAACATCTACATTTAAAGTCTAATACATCTATTGAATATAGACCATCACAATAAAGCCATGGTTTCTTTTAGGCAGATATAAAGAAACATGATATGAACATGTATATATATATCTGTAAGAATCTGTATGTAATCTGGCTATAGACTGTAGACTTGTTAATTTATCAGACTAGATACTGTATGTTATCTGGCTATGATAATCAGACTAGATACTGTATGTTATCTGGCTATAGACTGTAGGCTTGTTCATTTATCAGACTAGATACTGTATGTTCTCAGACTATAGACTGTAGGCTTGTTCATTTATCAGACTAGATACTGTATGTTATCTGGCTATAGACTGTAGGCTTGTTCATTTATCAGACTAGATACTGTATGTTATCTGGCTATAGACTGTAGGCTTGTTCATTTATCAGACTAGATACTGTATGTTATCTGGCTATAGACTGTAGGCTTGTTCATTTATCAGACTAGATACTGTATGTTATCTGACTATAGACTGTAGGCTTGTTCATTTAGTAGACTAGATACTGTATGTTATCTGGCTATAGACTGTAGGCTTGTTCATTTATCAGACTAGATACTGTATGTTCTCAGACTATAGACTGTAGGCTTGTTCATTTATCAGACTAGATACTGTATGTTATCTGGCTATAGACTGTAGGCTTGTTCATTTATCAGACTAGATACTGTATGTTATCTGGCTATAGACTGTAGGCTTGTTCATTTATCAGACTAGATACTGTATGTTATCTGGCTATAGACTGTAGGCTTGTTCATTTATCAGACTAGATACTGTATGTTATCTGGCTATAGACTGTAGGCTTGTTCATTTATCAGACTAGATACTGTATGTTATCTGGCTATAGACTGTAGGCTTGTTCATTTATCAGACTAGATACTGTATGTTATCTGGCTATAGACTGTAGGCTTGTTCATTTAGTAGACTAGATACTGTATGTTATCTGGCTATAGACTGTAGGCTTGTTCATTTAGTAGACTAGATACTGTATGTTATCTGGCTATAGACTGTAGGCTTGTTCATTTATCAGACTAGATACTGTATGTTATCTGGCTATAGACTGTAGGCTTGTTCATTTATCAGACTAGATACTGTATGTTATCTGGCTATAGACTGTAGGCTTGTTCATTTAGTAGACTAGATACTGTATGTTATCTGGCTATAGACTGTAGGCTTGTTCATTTATCAGACTAGATACTGTATGTTATCTGGCTATAGACTGTAGGCTTGTTCATTTATCAGACTAGATACTGTATGTTATCTGGCTATAGACTGTAGGCTTGTTCATTTAGTAGACTAGATACTGTATGTTATCTGGCTATAGACTGTAGGCTTGTTCATTTATCAGACTAGATACTGTATGTTATCTGGCTATGATAATCAGACTAGATACTGTATGTTATCTGGCTGTAGGCTTGTTCATTTATCAGACTAGATACTGTATGTTATCTGGCTATAGACTGTAGGCTTGTTCATTTATCAGACTAGATACTGTATGTTATCTGGCTATAGACTGTAGGCTTGTTCATTTAGTAGACTAGATACTGTATGTTATCTGACTATAGACTGTAGGCTTGTTCATTTATCAGACTAGATGTATGTTATCTGGCTATAGACTGTAGGCTTGTTCATTTAGTAGACTAGATACTGTATGTTATCTGACTATAGACTGTAGGCTTGTTCATTTAGTAGACTAGATGTATGTTATCTGACTAGATACTGTATGTTATCTGACTAGATACTGTATGTTATCTGACTAGATACTGTATGTTATCTGACTAGATAGGCTTATAAGTCCTCTGCCATTATTTTATATTATATGATTTTCTAGGAAGAACAATATAATTGAACTTATATGACTAAAATTGAAACCATATTTTTCCTATTCTGGTACGAGAAACGAATGAAGGAGAGAGAGAGAGAGAGAGAGAGAGAGAGAGAGAGAGAGAGAGAGAGAGAGAGGGGGGAGATGGACACTCACAGTGGTGAGATATTCTGTAGCTAGAGGAATGAAGGAGAGGAGAGAGAGAGAGAGAGGAGATGGACACTCATACATGCTTTTAACAAGTAATAAAGCCTTATACCTGCAGGCTTTCAGGAAAGTGTTACCAATGTAATAACTAGATCATATGAATGAATGGTTTGTCAGACCATATTCAGAGTTATAATGGAGGGTAGCCGGATAGGGTAGCCTAGTGGTTAGAGCGTTGGGCTAGTAACCGGAAGGTTGCAAGTTCAAATCCCCGAGCTGACAAGGTACAAATCTGTCGTTCTGCCCCTGAACAGGCAGTTAACCCACTGTTCCTAGGCCGTCATTGAAAATAAGAATTCGTTCTTATCTGACTTGCCTAGTTAAATAAAGGTAAATATATATTCAGAGTTATAATGGGAACCAGGTCATATTCAGAGTTATAATGGAAACCAGGCCATATTCAGAGTTATAATGGAAACCAGGTCATATTCAGAGTTATAATGGAAACCAGGTCATATTCAGAGTTATAATGGAAACCAGGTCATATTCAGAGTTATAATGGAAACCAGGTCATATTCAGAGTTATAATGGAAACCAGGTCATATTCAGAGTTATAATGGTTTATCAGGTCATATTCAGAGTTATAATGGTTTCTCAGGTCATATTCAGAGTTATAATGGTTTCTTAGGTCATATTCAGAGTTATAATGGAAACCAGGTCATATTCAGAGTTATAATGGTTTCTCAGGTCATATTCAGAGTTATAATGGTTTCTCAGGTCATATTCAGAGTTATAATGGAAACCAGGTCATATTCAGAGTTATAATGGAAACCAGGTCATATCTACTTTCTCCATCTGTATCCAGGCAGTAGAGCTATAGTGATGGAATCATCCTCCTTTCTCCATCTGTATCCAGGCAGTAGAGCTATAGTGATGGAATCATCTACTTTCTCCATCTGTATCCAGGCAGTAGAGCTATAGTGATGGAATCATCTACTTTCTCCATCTGTATCCAGGCAGTAGAGCTATAATGATGGAATCATCTACTTTCTCCATCTGTATCCAGGCAGTAGAGCTATAGTGATGGAATCATCTACTCTCTCCATCTGTATCCAGGCAGTAGAGCTATAGTGATGGAATCATCTACTCTCTCCATCTGTATCCAGGCAGTAGAGCTATAGTGATGGAATCATCTACTCTCTCCATCTGTATCCAGGCAGTAGAGCTATAGTGATGGAATCATCTACTCTCTCCATCTGTATCCAGGCAGTAGAGCTATAGTGATGGAATCATCTACTCTCTCCATCTGTATCCAGGCAGTAGAGCTATAGTGATGGAATGTCAGTATGGTCCAAGGAGGAAAGGCCTCCAGCCCAAGAAGACTGCAGAGCAGAACATCAGTCCGAACATTGATTACAAAGCTACATGCCCTGCCAGGTAGACACGCATCCACACAAACCCCATCTATCAATGCTAACAGAACAATATGCTACCAACTCTGTGGAGATAAGAGCTGTGTGTTTTTCAGTTAGTATTTTCTGACATTGCTCTCATTCTTCAGGATCTATATCAAGAAGGTGTGTAAGTTTCCTCAGCACCGGGTGCCTACGGATCCTAACGTAGACAAGAGGGTTGTTCGTCAGGAACAGGAGAAAGCCTTCTTCAACCTCCGGAAGACCCTGTGGGACGTGGGCGGAGTCCTGAGGCATTGATGGATTCTGCTATTTACACTTGGATTTTATATATATTATTAAAGTTCCTTGCGGATGCTCAGCCCGTATGGGCTTATAACACACTGAATGTTTAAATAAGTAAACCTTGTGGTTGATTGACATCGGTTCCTTTGTTTATTCTCTCCCGTTAACAGGTACTATATGCAGCTCCCCACCCAGAAAGCTCACCTCTATCATGACATGGAGGCTCTCCTCCTGCCTCCTCCTCCAGACCTCCTCTTCCTCCCCATGGAGGAGGAGGTGAAGCAGGAGGAGGAGGAGGAGGAGAGGGGATGTGTCTGTGATGAAGGTGCGGAGGATGGTGGAACCATGCCATCTCGTCTCCACCCCAGGGTGGCAGAGAAGATCAGGGAGTTGGTGGAGCAGGGGTACCATCAGGTGTACCAGGTCCGCAAACAGCTCAGGTAAGGAGGCCCTCAGGGACCATATCAAACAGCTCAGAGTAGGAGGCCCTCAGGGGCCGTATCAAACAGCTCAGGTAAGGAGGCCCTCAGGGACCATATCAAACAGCTCAGAGTAGGAGGCCCTCAGGGGCCGTATCAAACAGCTCAGGTAAGGAGGCCCTCAGGGGCCGTATCAAACAGCTCAGAGTAGGAGGCCCTCAGGGGCCGTATCAAACAGCTCAGGTAAGGAGGCCCTCAGAGTAGGAGGCCCTCAGGGACCATATCAAACAGCTCAGAGTAGGAGGCCCTCAGGGGCCGTATCAAACAGCTCAGAGTAGGAGGCCCTCAGGGGCCGTATCAAACAGCTCAGGTAAGGAGGCCCTCAGGGGCCGTATCAAACAGTTCAGAGTAGGAGGCCCTCAGGGACCATATCAAACAGCTCAGAGTAGGAGGCCCTCAGGGGCCGTATAAAACAGCTCAGAGTAGGAGGCCCTCAGTGGCCGTATCAAACAGTTCAGAGTAGGAGGCCCTCAGGGACCATATCAAACAGCTCAGAGTAGGAGGCCCTCAGGGGCCGTATCAAACAGCTCAGAGTAGGAGGCCCTCAGGGGCCGTATCAAACAGCTCAGGTAAGGAGGCCCTCAGGGGTCGTATCAAACAGCTCAGGTAAGGAGGCCCTCAGGGACCATATCAAACAGTTAACCTCTATCATGGTCCCCAGTATTACCACTGTCCCTGGTGTTGACCTCTATCATGGTACCCAGTATTACCACTGTCCCTGGTGTTAACCTCTATCATGGTCCCCAGTATTACCACTGTCCCTGGTGTTAACCTCTATCATGGTCCCCAGTATTACCACTGTCCCTGGTGTTAACCTCTATCATGGTCCCCAGTATTACCACTGTCCCTGGTGTTAACCTCTATCATGGTCCCCTGTATTACCACTGTCCCTGGTGTTAACCTCTATCATGGTCCCCTGTATTACCTCTATCATGGTCCCCTGTATTACCTCTATCATGGTCCCCAGTATTACCACTATCCCTGGTGTTAACCTCTATCATGGTCCCCTGTATTACCTATATTATGGTCCCCAGTATTACTACTGTCCCTGGTGTTAACCTCTATCATGGTCCCCTGTATTACCTCTATCATGGTCCCCAGTATTACCACTGTCCCTGGTGCTAACCTCTATCATGGTCCCCAGTATTACCACTGTCCCTGGTGCTAACCTCTATCATGGTCCCCAGTATTACCACTGTCCCTGGTGTTAACCTCTATCATGGTCCCCAGTATTACCACTGTCCCTGGTGTTAACCTCTATCATGGTCCCCTGTATTACCTCTATCATGGTCCCCAGTATTACCACTATCCCTGGTGTTAACCTCTATCATGGTCCCCAGTATTACCACTGTCCCTGGTGTTAACCTCTATCATGGTCCCCTGTATTACCTCTATTATGGTACCCTGTATTACCACTGTCCCTGGTGTTAACCTCTATCATGGTCCCCAGTATTACCACTGTCCCTGGTGTTAACCTCTATCATGGTCCCCAGTATTACCACTGTCCCTGTTGTTAACCTCTATCATGGTCCCCAGTATTACCACTGTCCCTGGTGTTAACCTCTATCATGGTCCCCTGTATTACCTCTATCATAGTCCCCTGTATTACTACTGTCCCTGTTGTTAACCTCTATCATGGTCCCCAGTATTACCACTGTCCCTGGTGTTAACCTCTATCATGGTCCCCAGTATTACCTATATTATGGTCCCCAGTATTACTACTGTCCCTGGTGTTAACCTCTATCATGGTCCCCAGTATTACCACTGTCCCTGGTGTTAACCTCTATCATGGTCCCCTGTATTACCACTGTCCCTGGTGTTAACCTCTATCATGGTCCCCAGTATTACCACTGTCCCTGGTGTTAACCTCTATCATGGTCCCCAGTATTACCACTGTCCCTGGTGCTAACCTCTATCATGGTCCCCAGTATTACCACTGTCCCTGGTGCTAACCTCTATCATGGTCCCCAGTATTACCACTGTCCCTGGTGTTAACCTCTATCATGGTCCCCTGTATTACCTCTATCATGGTCCCCAGTATTACCACTGTCCCTGGTGTAAACCTCTATCATGGTCCCCAGTATTACCACTGTCCCTGGTGTTAACCTCTATCATGGTCCCCAGTATTACCACTGTCCCTGGTGCTAACCTCTATCATGGTCCCCAGTATTACCACTGTCCCTGGTGCTAACCTCTATCATGGTCCCCAGTGTTACCACTGTCCCTGGTGTTGACCTCTATCATGGTACCCAGTATTACTACTGTCCCTGGTGCTAACCTCTTATCATGGTCCCCAGTATTACCACTGTCCCTGGTGTTAACCTCTATCATGGTCCCCAGTATTACCACTGTCCCTGGTGTTAACCTCTATCATGGTCCCCAGTATTACCACTGTCCCTGGTGTTAACCTCTATCATGGTCCCCTGTATTACCTATATCATGGTCCCCAGTATTACCACTATCCCTGGTGTTAACCTCTATCATGGTCCCCTGTATTACCTATATTATGGTCCCCAGTATTACTACTGTCCCTGGTGTTAACCTCTATCATGGTCCCCAGTATTACCACTGTCCCTGGTGTTAACCTCTATCATGGTCCCCAGTATTACCACTGTCCCTGGTGCTAACCTCTATCATGGTCCCCAGTATTACCACTGTCCCTGGTGTTAACCTCTATCATGGTCCCCAGTATTACCACTGTCCCTGGTGTTAACCTCTATCATGGTACCCAGTATTACCACTGTCCCTGGTGCTAACCTCTATCATGGTCCCCAGTATTACCACTGTCCCTGGTGTTAACCTCTATCATGGTACCCAGTATTACCACTGTCCCTGGTGCTAACCTCTATCATGGTCCCCAGTATTACCACTGTCCCTGGTGTTAACCTCTATCATGGTCCCCTGTATTACCTCTATTATGGTACCCTGTATTACCACTGTCCCTGGTGTTAACCTCTATCATGGTCCCCAGTATTACCACTGTCCCTGGTGTTAACCTCTATCATGGTCCCCAGTATTACCACTGTCCCTGGTGTTAACCTCTATCATGGTCCCCAGTATTACCACTGTCCCTGTTGTTAACCTCTATCATGGTCCCCAGTATTACCACTGTCCCTTGTGTTAACCTCTATCATGGTCCCCTGTATTACCTCTATCATGGTCCCCTGTATTACTACTGTCCCTGGTGTTAACCTCTATCATGGTCCCCTGTATTACCTATATTATGGTCCCCAGTATTACTACTGTCCCTGGTGTTAACCTCTATCATGATCCCCAGTATTACCACTGTCCCTGGTGTTAACCTCTATCATGGTCCCCAGTATTACCACTGTCCCTGGTGCTAACCTCTATCATGGTCCCCAGTATTACCACTGTCCCTGGTGTTAACCTCTATCATGGTCCCCAGTATTACCACTGTCCCTGGTGCTAACCTCTATCATGGTCCCCTGTATTACCTCTATCATGGTCCCCAGTATTACCACTGTCCCTGGTGTAAACCTCTATCATGGTCCCCAGTATTACCACTGTCCCTGGTGTTAACCTCTATCATGGTCCCCAGTATTACCACTGTCCCTGGTGCTAACTTCTATCATGGTCCCCAGTATTACCACTGTCCCTGGTGTTAACCTCTATCATGGTCCCCAGTATTACCACTGTCCCTGGTGTTAACCTCTATCATGGTCCCCAGTATTACCACTGTCCCTGGTGTTAACCTCTATCATGGTACCCAGTATTACCACTGTCCCTGGTGCTAACCTCTATCATGGTCCCCAGTATTACCACTGTCCCTGGTGTTAACCTCTATCATGGTCCCCAGTATTACCACTGTCCCTGGTGTTAACGTCTATCATGGTCCCCAGTATTACCACTGTCCCTGGTGTTAACCTCTATCATGGTCCCCAGTATTACCACTGTCCCTGGTGTTAACCTCTATCATGGTCCCCTGTATTACCTCTATCATGGTCCCCAGTATTACCACTATCCCTGGTGTTAACCTCTATCATGGTCCCCTGTATTACCTATATTATGGTCCCCAGTATTACTACTGTCCCTGGTGTTAACCTCTATCATGGTCCCCAGTATTACCACTGTCCCTGGTGTTAACCTCTATCATGGTCCCCAGTATTACCACTGTCCCTGGTGCTAACCTCTATCATGGTCCCCAGTATTACCACTGTCCCTGGTGCTAACCTCTATCATGGTCCCCAGTATTACCACTGTCCCTGGTGTTAACCTCTATCATGGTCCCCAGTATTACCACTGTCCCTGGTGTTAACCTCTATCATGGTCCCCAGTATTACCACTGTCCCTGGTGTTAACCTCTATCATGGTCCCCTGTATTACCTCTATCATGGTCCCCAGTATTACCACTATCCCTGGTGTTAACCTCTATCATGGTCCCCTGTATTACCTATATTATGGTCCCCAGTATTACTACTGTCCCTTGTGTTAACCTCTATCATGGTCCCCAGTATTACCACTGTCCCTGGTGTTAACCTCTATCATGGTCCCCAGTATTACCACTGTCCCTGGTGCTAACCTCTATCATGGTCCCCAGTATTACCACTGTCCCTGGTGCTAACCTCTATCATGGTCCCCAGTATTACCACTGTCCCTGGTGTTAACCTCTATCATGGTACCCAGTATTACCACTGTCCCTGGTGCTAACCTCTATCATGGTACCCAGTATTACCACTGTCCCTGGTGCTAACCTCTATCATGGTCCCCAGTATTACCGCTGTCCCTGGTGTTAACCTCTATCATGGTCCCCTGTATTACCACTGTCCCTTGTGTTAACCTCTATCATGGTCCCCTGTATTACCTATATTATGGTCCCCAGTATTACCACTGTCCCTGGTGTTAACCTCTATCATGGTCCCCAGTATTACCACTGTCCCTGGTGCTAACCTCTATCATGGTCCCCTGTATTACCACTGTCCCTGGTGTTAACCTCTATCATGGTCCCCAGTATTACCACTGTCCCTGGTGTTAACCTCTATTATGGTCTCCTGTATTACCACTGTCCCTGGTGTTAACCTCTATCATGGTCCCCTGTATTACCACTGTCCCTGGTGTTAACCTCTATCATGGTCCCCAGTATTACCACTGTCCCTGGTGTTAACCTCTATCATGGTCCCCTGTATTACCACTGTCCCTGGTGTTAACCTCTATCATGGTCCCCAGTATTACCACTGTCCCTGGTGTTAACCTCTATCATGGTCCCCAGTATTACCACTGTCCCTGGTGTTAACCTCTATCATGGTCTCCTGTATTACCACTGTCCCTGGTGTTAACCTGTCTTCCTGTCTTGTTTCCTGTCCTGCCAGGCGGTTTGTGGAGCGGGAGATGTTTAAATCAGAGGAGGTCCCAGAGAGACATAACCTCTGCTACTTCCCAACCGTCAACGACATAAAGAACCACATCCACGAGGCCCAGAAGACCTTCCAGCAGGCTGGGGGGGTCACCACTGATACAACACAGGTAACTAGGAAGACCTTCTGAGGGGGGGTCACCACTGATATAACACAGGTAACTAGGAAGACCTTCCAGTTGGGGGGGGTCACCACTGATATAACACAGGTAACTAGGAAGACCTTCCAGTTGGGGGGGGGCACCACTGATATAACACAGGTAACTAGGAAGACCTTCCAGCTGGGGGGGGTCACCACTGATATAACACAGGTAACTAGGAAGACCTTCCAGCTGGGGGGGGGGTCACCACTGATATAAAACAGGTAACTAGGAAGACCTTCTGAGGGGGGGTCACCACTGATATAACACAGGTAACTAGGAAGACCTTCCAGTTGGGGGGGGTCACCACTGATATAACACAGGTAACTAGGAAGACCTTCTGAGGGGGGGTCACCACTGATATAACACAGGTAACTAGGAAGACCTTCCAGTTGGGGGGGGTCACCACTGATATAACACAGGTAACTAGGAAGACCTTCCAGCTGGGGGGGGTCACCACTGATATAACACAGGTAACTAGGAAGACCTTCTGAGGGGGGGTCACCACTGATATAACACAGGTAACTAGGAAGACCTTCTGAGGGGGGGTCACCACTGATACAACACAGGTAACTAGGAAGACCTTCTGAGGGGGGGTCACCACTGATATAACACAGGTAACTAGGAAGACCTTCCAGTTGGGGGGGGTCACCACTGATATAACACAGGTAACTAGGAAGACCTTCCAGCTGGGGGGGGTCACCACTGATATAACACAGGTAACTAGGAAGACCTTCCAGCTGGGGGGGGGGGGTCACCACTGATATAACACAGGTAACTAGGAAGACCTTCCAGCTGGGGGGGGGCACCACTGATATAACACAGGTAACTAGGAAGACCTTCTAGCTGGCTGGGGGGGGCACCACTGATATAACACAGGTAACTAGGAAGACTTTCCAGCTGGGGGGGGTCACCACTGATATAACACAGGTAACTAGGAAGACCTTCTAGCTGGCTGGGGGGGCACCACTGATATAACACAGGTAACTAGGAAGACCTTCCAGCTGGGGGGGGGGTCACCACTGATATAACACAGGTAACTAGGAAGACTTTCCAGCTGGGGGGGTCACCACTGATATAACACAGGTAACTAGGAAGACCTTCCAGCAGGCTGGGCTGGGGGGGGTTCACCACTGATATAACACAGGTAACTAGGAAGACTTTCCAGCTGGGGGGGTCACCACTGATATAACACAGGTAACTAGGAAGACCTTCCAGCAGGCTGGGCTGGGGGGGGTTCACCACTGATATAACACAGGTAACTAGGAAGACCTTCCAGCAGGCTGGGTGGGGGGGGGGGGTCACCACTGATATAACACAGGTAACTAGGAAGACCTTCCAGCTGGCTGGGGGGGGGGTCACCACTGATATAACACAGGTAACTAGGAAGACCTTCCAGCTGGGGGGGGGGGGGGGTCACCACTGATATAACACAGGTAACTAGGAAGACCTTCCAGCTGGGGGGGTCACCACTGATATAACACAGGTAACAATAAAGACTTTCCAGCTGGGGGGGTCACCACTGATATAACACAGGTAACTAGGAAGACCTTCCAGCTGAGGGGGGTCACCACTGATATAACACAGGTAACTAGGAAGACCTTCCAGCTGGGGGGGGTCACCACTGATATAACACAGGTAACTAGGAAGACCTTCCAGTTGGGGGGGGGGGGTCACCACTGATATAACACAGGTAACTAGGAAGACCTTCTAGCTGGCTGGGGGGGGCACCACTGATATAACACAGGTAACTAGGAAGACCTTCCAGCTGGGGGGGGTCACCACTGATATAACACAGGTAACTAGGAAGACCTTCCAGCTGGGGGGGGGCACCACTGATATAACACAGGTAACTAGGAAGACCTTCCAGCTGGGGGGGGGTCACCACTGATATAACACAGGTAACTAGGAAGACCTTCCAGCTGGGGGGGGGGGGTCACCACTGATATAACACAGGTAACTAGGAAGACCTTCCAGCTGGGGGGGGGCACCACTGATATAACACAGGTAACTAGGAAGACCTTCTAGCTGGCTGGGGGGGGCACCACTGATATAACACAGGTAACTAGGAAGACTTTCCAGCTGGGGGGGGTCACCACTGATATAACACAGGTAACTAGGAAGACCTTCTAGCTGGCTGGGGGGGCACCACTGATATAACACAGGTAACTAGGAAGACCTTCCAGCTGGGGGGGGGTCACCACTGATATAACACAGGTAACTAGGAAGACTTTCCAGCTGGGGGGGTCACCACTGATATAACACAGGTAACTAGGAAGACCTTCCAGCAGGCTGGGCTGGGGGGGGTTCACCACTGATATAACACAGGTAACTAGGAAGACCTTCCAGCTGGGGGGGGGGGTCACCACTGATATAACACAGGTAACTAGGAAGACCTTCCAGCAGGCTGGGTGGGGGGGGGGGGGGTCACCACTGATATAACACAGGTAACTAGGAAGACCTTCCAGCTGGCTGGGGGGGGGGGTCACCACTGATATAACACAGGTAACTAGGAAGACCTTCCAGCTGGGGGGGGGGGGTCACCACTGATATAACACAGGTAACTAGGAAGACCTTCCAGCAGGCTGGGTGGGGGGGGGGGGGGGTCACCACTGATATAACACAGGTAACTAGGAAGACCTTCCAGCTGGGGGGGGGGGGGGGGGGTCACCACTGATATAACACAGGTAACTAGGAAGACCTTCCAGCAGGCTGGGTGGGGGGGGGAGGTCACCACTGCTTCTTATGTGTTCCCAGCTCTTTCATCTAAAACGTGTTTTTCTCCTTGTCATGTGTGATGTTCGCTGCTTCACCTCCAGTGGACTGAAGTGGACCCAATGACTGTGACTCTGACCCTCACGCCAGCCCCTGCTGAAGGTAATGACTGGTCACCTCTAGTCACCGTGAAAGTCCAGCTCCAATAGTTATCTTACTAGCTCTGTTTTTCCCCAACTTTATTCAGTCTGTTCGGGTGCCTTCCAGAGAGTAGGAGTGTTGGAGGGGACTGACACGTTCATTCCTGAGGCCGTACAGCTCTTCAGCTCTCTCACCTCCCTGCAACCTAAGATCTTTGCCCAGCTACAGGTGAGAGGACTACTGTCTGATGTTCTGCGTGTGTCTTACACACTGATGAATTCCTATCCAATTGAATTGAATCAGACAGAGTTATATGTCTGTTTTCTTAGGCACTCGGCAAACCAACTGTCTGTTTCATTTCCAGGGTATCCAGCTCCAACCAGGCCTGTGTTCTTTTGACGGAGGTTTGTCTCAGTCGTCTACAGTCACTACAGACTTCCTGGAGCTGCCCAGCCCCCCACAGCCCCTCCTGGTCAGCCCCACACAGTTCCTCCAGTCCAGCCCCTCTCCGGGGGAAGCTATGACCCTAGCTGACCCCTCAGTGGTTCTGGGCATGGGTCAGGTGGTCATGGTGTCATCGTTAGGGGACGGACAGGTGGTCAGCGTGTCATCTCTAGGGGACGAGAGCGTGGGGACACACCAGATACTGTTGGAGGACGGACAGACCATCCCTTTCCAGATAGTGGCTCCTGCTAATATTGGTGAGACAGTCGGGAGTTGACCTGAGATACTGCTGCTGTTGACTTCCTGTGGTGTGTCTGTTGACTTCCTGTGGTGTGTCTGTTGACTTCATGTGGTGTGTCTGTTGACTTCCTGTGGTGTGTCTGTTGCGTCCCAAATAGCACCCTATTCCCTATATAGTGCACTACTATTGATGAGAGCCCTGATCGAAAGTATTGCACTATATATGGAATAGGATTCCATTTGGGTTGCAGGGAGTCTCAGGGCAAAGTCAGGAGTAGGTAACCATGGTGACTGGTACACTACAGATCACAGGCTGAGAGTCTCAGGAGTAGGTAACCATGGTGACTGGTACACTACAGATCACAGGCTGAGAGTCTCAGGAGTAGGTAGCCATGGTGACTGGTACACTACAGATCACAGGCTGAGAGTCTCAGGAGTAGGTAGCCATGGTGACTGGTACACTACAGATCACAGGCTGAGAGTCTCAGGAGTAGGTAACCATGGTGACTGGGTACACTACAGAGCACAGGCTGAGAGTCTCAGGAGTAGGTAGCCATGGTGACTGGTACACTACAGATCACAGGCTGAGAGTCTCAGGAGTAGGTAACCATGGTGACTGGTACACTACAGATCACAGGCTGAGAGTCTCAGGAGTAGGTAACCATGGTGACTGGTACACTACAGATCACAGGCTGAGAGTCTCAGGAGTAGGTAACCATGGTGACTGGTACACTACAGATCACAGGCTGAGAGTCTCAGGAGTAGGTAACCATGGTGACTGGGTACACTACAGATCACAGGCTGAGAGTCTCAGGAGTAGGTAACCATGGTGACTGGTACACTACAGATCACAGGCTGAGAGTCTCAGGAGTAGGTAGCCATGGTGACTGGGTACACTACAGATCACAGGCTGAGAGTCTCAGGAGTAGGTAACCATGGTGACTGGTACACTACAGATCACAGGCTGAGAGTCTCAGGAGTAGGTAGCCATGGTGACTGGTACACTACAGATCACAGGCTGAGAGTCTCAGGAGTAGGTAACCATGGTGACTGGTACACTACAGATCACAGGCTGAGAGTCTCAGGAGTAGGTAACCATGGTGACTGGTACACTACAGATCACAGGCTGAGAGTCTCAGGAGTAGGTAACCATGGTGACTGGTACACTACAGATCACAGGCTGAGAGTCTCAGGAGTAGGTAACCATGGTGACTGGTACACTACAGATCACAGGCTGAGAGTCTCAGGAGTAGGTAGCCATGGTGACTGGGTACACTACAGATCACAGGCTGAGAGTCTCAGGAGTAGGTAACCATGGTGACTGGTACACTACAGATCACAGGCTGAGAGTCTCAGGAGTAGGTAACCATGGTGACTGGTACACTACAGATCACAGGCTGAGAGTCTCAGGAGTAGGTAGCCATGGTGACTGGTACACTACAGATCACAGGCTGAGAGTCTCAGGAGTAGGTAGCCATGGTGACTGGTACACTACAGATCACAGGCTGAGAGTCTCAGGAGTAGGTAACCATGGTGACTGGTACACTACAGATCACAGGCTGAGAGTCTCAGGAGTAGGTAACCATGGTGACTGGTACACTACAGATCACAGGCTGAGAGTCTCAGGAGTAGGTAACCATGGTGACTGGGTACACTACAGATCACAGGCTGAGAGTCTCAGGAGTAGGTAACCATGGTGACTGGTACACTACAGATCACAGGCTGAGAGTCTCAGGAGTAGGTAGCCATGGTGACTGGTACACTACAGATCACAGGCTGAGAGTCTCAGGAGTAGGTAACCATGGTGACTGGTACACTACAGATCACAGGCTGAGAGTCTCAGGAGTAGGTAACCATGGTGACTGGTACACTACAGATCACAGGCTGAGAGTCTCAGGAGTAGGTAACCATGGTGACTGGGTACACTACAGATCACAGGCTGAGAGTCTCAGGAGTAGGTAACCATGGTGACTGGTACACTACAGATCACAGGCTGAGAGTCTCAGGAGTAGGTAACCATGGTGACTGGGTACACTACAGATCACAGGCTGAGAGTCTCAGGAGTAGGTAACCATGGTGACTGGTACACTACAGATCACAGGCTGAGAGTCTCAGGAGTAGGTAACCATGGTGACTGGGTACACTACAGATCACAGGCTGAGAGTCTCAGGAGTAGGTAGCCATGGTGACTGGTACACTACAGATCACAGGCTGAGAGTCTCAGGAGTAGGTAACCATGGTGACTGGTACACTACAGATCACAGGCTGAGAGTCTCAGGAGTAGGTAACCATGGTGACTGGGTACACTACAGATCACAGGCTGAGAGTCTCAGGAGTAGGTAACCATGGTGACTGGTACACTACAGATCACAGGCTGAGAGTCTCAGGAGTAGGTAACCATGGTGACTGGGTACACTACAGATCACAGGCTGAGAGTCTCAGGAGTAGGTAACCATGGTGACTGGGTACACTACAGATCACAGGCTGAGAGTCTCAGGAGTAGGTAACCATGGTGACTGGGTACACTACAGATCACAGGCTGAGAGTCTCAGGAGTAGGTAACCATGGTGACTGGGTACACTACAGATCACAGGCTGAGAGTCTCAGGAGTAGGTAACCATGGTGACTGGGTACACTACAGATCACAGGCTGAGAGTCTCAGGAGTAGGTAACCATGGTGACTGGGTACACTACAGATCACAGGCTGAGAGTCTCAGGAGTAGGTAACCATGGTGACTGGGTACACTACAGATCACAGGCTGAGAGTCTCAGGAGTAGGTAACCATGGTGACTGGGTACACTACAGATCACAGGCTGAGAGTCTCAGGAGTAGGTAACCATGGTGACTGGGTACACTACAGATCACAGGCTGAGAGTCTCAGGAGTAGGTAACCATGGTGACTGGGTACACTACAGATCACAGGCTGAGAGTCTCAGGAGTAGGTAACCATGGTGACTGGTACACTACAGATCACAGGCTGAGAGTCTCAGGAGTAGGTAACCATGGTGACTGGTACACTACAGATCACAGGCTGAGAGTCTCAGGAGTAGGTAACCATGGTGACTGGTACACTACAGATCACAGACTTCTATTAAAACTAAGATATACTAACTTGTTTTTCTCTTCCTGTTTGCTGTGTTCTATTCCTCAGCTCTGAACAGTCCAGTTGAGGTCAAGGAGGAGATGAGGACGGAGGAGGACACTGTCAACCCTGTAGATTGACACCAGGACCTACAGGGGTTGTACTCCAGGTACCCCAGGGTTGTGCTCCAGTGGTGTATCTCATTCCTCACAGGGGTGTATTCTTGGGGTGTATCTCGTTCCTCACAGGGGTGTACTTCAGCCCTCACAGGGGTGTATCTCATTCCTCACAGGGGTGTATCTCATTCCTCACAGGGGTGTATCTCGTTCCTCACAGGGGTGTATCTCATTCCTCACAGGGGTGTATCCCATCTTTACCATATACTTACTGTAAGAGCGGTTGGTTTTACCTCAGGACGGTCATGTTTATTGATCACGTTTATTGTACAATTGACTGAAAGTGCAATTTATCCAGTGTTTTCTCCTTGTTAATGCTTTCTGATATCATCACGAGGAACTTGTTTGCTATCGCTTTAAAATCATGGAATCCAACGAATATTGTATAATTACAGATTTAAAAATAAAAAAAGACAACTAGGAGAACCCTGGATGTATTAACTTAATATCATGTGTATATATTAGTGCGTAGGAAATGTCTTTTTAATAGATTAACCCTGTTGCATAGTCTTCTGAGATGATCATGTACTTCAATAAATGTTTATTTTATTTGTTTAAATGAATTCATTCCTTAAGTTTATTTCTTAATTCAATTGTTTTAAGTGGTTTACGGACTATGCTGTTCATTTGCCAATACAGATCCATCCATTCTAGTGGGACTTTGCCAGAAGGACAGTAGTCAGATTTTGAATTTATTCCCATAAAATAAAAAAGGTCAAAATGTAACACTAGTTTGGGTATATTCCGCAAGACTGAAAATCCGCCACTTCGAGGTGTTTGAACAGAACCCCACCAGCTACAAATGATTTACCCAGGATGCTTTGCGCGAACGTGATCGGGTCCTCACTAGTTGCCAAAGTCATACACCAATTTCTACAATTGCTCTTCTTCAAATGCATTTTTAAAGATAACCTTAACCACACTGCTAACCTTAAACTTAAATGAAGGCAACAAATTCCTGCACGATTAAGCCCCATGTTGACTTTGTGGCTTTGGTGTCGAGTGGAAACTGGAGATCCGTAAGACGCTGGTTATACGGACACGCCTGGTGCCCAAATGGATGACGAATAGAGCCGGTTCAGTCAGTAGTCCTGAGAGCCCTTCTCCGCTAGTTTCAAATCACAGGTTATTGGTCACATACACATGGTTAGCAGATGTTAATGGTCACATACACATGGTTAGCAGATGTTAATGGTCACATACACATGGTTAGCAGATGTTATTGGTCACACACATGGTTAGCAGATGTTATTGGTCACATACACATGGTTAGCAGATGTTATTGGTCACATACACATGGTTAGCAGATGTTAATGGTCACATACACATGGTTAGCAGATGTTATTGGTCACATACACATGGTTAGCAGATGTTATTGGTCACATACACATGGTTAGCAGATGTTATTGGTCACATACACATGGTTAGCAGATGTTATTGGTCACATACACATGGTTAGCAGATGTTAATGGTCACATACACATGGTTAGCAGATGTTAATGGTCACATACACATGGTTAGCAGATGTTATTGGTCACATACACATGGTTAGCAGATGTTAATGCGAGTGTAGCGAAATGCTTGTGCTTCTAGTTCCGACAATGCAGTAATAGCTAACGAGTAAATCTAACAATTTCACAACTATCTTATACACACAAGTGTAAAGGAATGAATAAGAATATGTACATTAAAAAATATATGAATGAGTGATGCAACAGAACGGCATGGGCAAGATGCAGTAGATGGTGTCGAGTACAGTATATACATATGAGATGAGTAGAGTATCTAAAGTGGCATAGTTAAAGTGGCTAGTGATACATTACATCAAGATGGCAAGATGCAGTAGATGGTATAGAGTACAGTATTTACATATGAGATGAGTAATGTAGGGTATGTAAACATTATGAAGTGGCATTGTTTAAAGTGGCTAGTGATACCTTAATGCTGCTAGTTTAAGCCGGTAACAACCGTAAACATGGCGCTAGTTATTAAAACTGGTCAAATAAAGTGATGATAAATAACTTGTAGTATTTATCACCAGCTTTGATTATATTTCAAGTATGAAAGGCGTACAGTGGGGCAAAAAAGTATTTAGTCAGCCACCAATTGTGCAAGTTCTCCCACTTAAAAAGATGAGAGGCCTGTAATCTTCATCAAAGGTACACTTCAACTATGACAGACAAAATGAGGGGGAAAAAATCCAGAAAATCACATTGTAGGATTTTTAATGAATTTATTTGCAAATTATGGTGGAAAATTAGTGGCAGGCAGGCTGAAGGTCAGGGCAGGCAGGAAGGGTTCAGAGTCGAAGCAGGCAAGGGTCAAAACCGGGACAACTAGCAAAAGAGAGAGAAGAAACAGCAGCAGCACGGAAAAACAAGACGAAGTGGCAACAGACAAACTGGGAATAAATACAGAGGGACTAATGAGGAACACTGGTGACACCTGGAAGTGGGTGGAGACAAAGACAGGTGACACAGATCAGGGCGTGACACCTGGAAGTGGGTGGAGACAATCACAAAGACAGGTGACACAGATCAGGGCGTGACACCTGGAAGTGGGTGGAGACAATCACAAAGACAGGTGACACAGATCAGGGCGTGACACAATCACAAAGACCGGTGACACAGATCAGGGCGTGATAACTGACCTGTCCGTCCACAGGTTCGTTCTCCTGTTGTCTCCACAACTGGACGCTGGCGCTCGGATCCCACTGGAACAGGATGTCCATGCACCGGATGGCCTGAGGGAGACGCTCCTGTCAGTGGTGGGTATTTTTCCAATGCCGTATCACCACCTTTATCTGGACAGAAAATGCATTTGTTTATTATAACACAAACACACCTTGGAGAATGTGACAGGTGGTCCCTCAACACCCTTCCTCATAACTCATTGTTTGTTCTTGTTTCCCAATCAACAGTCTGGATCTTCCTCTTCTGTCAAGGTGGATGAGTCTGGGTCTCCCTCTTCTGTCACGGTGGATGAGTCTGGATCCTCCTCTTCTGTCATGGTGGATGAGTCTGGATCCGCCTCTTCTGTCACGGTGGATGAGTCTGGATCCTCCTCTTCTGTCACAGTGGATGAGTCTGGATCCTCCTCTTCTGTCATGGTGGATGAGTCTTGATCTCCCTCTTCTGTCATGGTGGATGAGTCGGGATCTCCCTCTTCTGTCATGGTGGATGAGTCTGGATCCTCCTCCTCTGTCACGGTTGATGAGTCTGGATCCTCCTCTTCTGTCACAGTGGATGAGTCTGGATCCTCCTCTTCTGTCATGGTGGATGAGTCTGGATCCGCCTCTTCTGTCACGGTGGATGAGTCTGGATCCTCCTCTTCTGTCACAGTGGATGAGTCTGGATCCTCCTCTTCTGTCATGGTGGATGAGTCTTGATCTCCCTCTTCTGTCATGGTGGATGAGTTGGGATCTCCCTCTTCTGTCATGGTGGATGAGTCTGGATCCTCCTCCTCTGTCACGGTTGATGAGTCTGGATCCTCCTCTTCTGTCACAGTGGATGAGTCTGGATCCTCCTCTTCTGTCACGGTGGATGAGTCTGGATCTCCCTCTTCTGTCATGGTGGATGAGTCTGGATCCTCCTCTTCTGTCACGGTGGATGAGTCTGGATCCTCCTCTTCTGTCAAGGTGGATGAGTCTGGATCTCCCTCTTCTGTCACAGTGGATGAGTCTGGATCCTCCTCTTCTGTCAAGGTGGATGAGTCTGGATCCTCCTCTTCTGTCAAGGTGGATGAGTCTGGATCCTCCTCTTCTGTCAAGGTGGATGAGTCTGGATCTTCCTATTCTGTCATGGTGGATGAGTCTGGATCCTCCTCTTCTGTCACAGTGGATGAGTCTGGATCTTCCTCTTCTAATATGGTGGATGAGTCTGGTTTCTCCTCTTCTGTCATGGTGGATGAGTCTGGATCCTCCTCTTCTGTCATGGTGGATGAGTCTGGATCCTCCTCTTCTGTCAAGGTGGATGAGTCTGGGTCCTCCTCTTCTGTCATGGTGGATGAGTCTGGGTCCTCCTCTCTCATGCTGGATGAGTCTGGATCCTCCTCTTCTGTCAAGTTGGATGAGTCTGGATCCTCCTCTTCTGTCAAGTTGGATGAGTCTGGATCCTCCTCTTCTGTCAAGGTGGATGAGTCTGGATCCTCCTCTTCTGTCAAGGTGGATGAGTCTGGATCCTCCTATTCTGTCATGGTGGATGAGTCTGGGTCCTCCTCTTCTCTCATGCTGGATGAGTCTGGATCCTCTTCTGTCAAGGTGGATGAGTCTGGATCCTCCTCTTCTGTCAATGTGGATGAGTCTGGATCCTCCTCTTCTGTCAATGTGGATGAGTCTGGATCCTCCTCTTCTGTCAAGGTGGATGAATCTGGATCCTCCTCTTCTGTCACGGTGGATGAGTCTGGATCTTCCTCTTCTGTCACGGTGGATGAGTCTGGATCTTTCTGGTTTCCCAATCAACAGTCTGGATCTTTCTGGTTTCCCTATCAACAGTCTGGATCTTTCCGGTTTCCCAATCAACAGTCTGGATCTTTCCGGTTTCCCAATCAACAGTCTGGATCTTTCCGGTTTCCCAATCAACAGTCTGGATCTTTCCGGTTTCCCAATCAACAGTCTGGATCTTTCCGGTTTCCCAATCAACAGTCTGGATCTTTCCGGTTTCCAAATTAACAGTCTGGATCTTTCCGGTTTCCCAATCAACAGTCTGGATCTTTCCGGTTTCCCAATCAACAGTCTGGATCTTTCCGGTTTCCCATCTAATAGAACACAGAGAGTTACCTATCTAATAGAACACAGAGTTACCTATCTAATAGAACACAGCAGGTTTATTGAGTTACCTATCTAATAGAACACAGAGTTACCTATCTAATAGAACACAGAGGGTTACCTATCTAATAGAACACAGAGAGTTACCTATCTAATAGAACACAGAGAGTTACCTATCTAATAGAACACAGAGAGTTACCTATCTAATAGAACACAGAGTTACCTGTCTAATAGATAATACCTGTCTAATAGAACACAGAGTATATATATATATATATATTATACCAGCTCTGTCAGGAGGAATGGGCCAAAATGCACCCAACTTATTGTAGGAAGCTTGTGTAAGGCTACCCGAAATGTTTGACCCAAGTTAAACAATTTGAAGGCAATGCTACCAAATACTAATTGAGTGTATGTAAACGTCTAACCCACTGGGAATGTGATGAAAGAAATAAAAGCTGAAATAAATCATTCTCTCTACTATTATTCTGACATTTCACATTCTTAAAATAAAGTGATGATCCTAACAGATGTGAGACAGGGAATTTTTTACTAGGATTAAATGTCAGGAATTGTGGAAAAACTGAGTTTAAATGTATTTGGCTAAAGTGTATGTAAACTTCCAACTGTATCTATTAGAACACTGAGTGTTTTCGTTAATGGAATCCTCTTTAATGCAAATTCAGTTGAGTGTGGTTTACCGCAGGGCAGCCGGCTAGGGCCATTACTGTTTCCTGTTTTTACAAATGACCATCCACTGCCCTTGAATAAAGCCTGCGTGTCTATGTACGTTGATGACTCAACAGTATTCACCTCGACTACGACAGTAAAATAACCAACAGCCTTAACATAGAGCTCCAGTCAGTTTTAGAATGGGTAACTAGAAACAGACTGATGCTAAATATCTCCAAAACTTAAATCATCATTTTTGGAACAAATCACTCGCTCAACGCTGAACTATTATTGAATAATGTGGCTATTGAGCAAGTGGAGAAGTAAACTGCTGGGTGTAACCCTAGATAGCAAGCTGTCATGGTCAAAACATATATACTCAATGGTTGCTAAAATGGGAAGAGGTTTGTCCATGATTGAGCTTTGCTTTGCCTTCTGAACAGCTCAGTCGACCAGACAGGTCCTACAGGCCCTAGTTTTGTCGCACCTGGCATACTGCTGCCCGGCTGTGTTGTCATGTGTGGCAAAGGACACACTGTAGGTAAACTGCAGTTGGTCCAGAACAGAGCAGCACGTACTGCATTTAGATGTACACAGAGGGTGAATATCAGTGACATTCATGTCAATCTCTCCTGGCTCAAGGTTGAGGAGAGATTGACTGCATCGCTATTGGTCTGGTGATGGTAGATGTGTTGGGAGGTACCGTACTGCAGTTGGCACACAGTTCAGACACTCAGTACAAAACAAGACATGCAACCAGAGGTCTCTTCACAGTCCCCAGGTCCAGAACAGCGGCACAGTATTAAAGAGTTATTAGGTCATTAAATTATTGCATTTGAGCTCCTAGAGTTTGTGGCTCTCTTTTTCTTTTCAAGTGTTCTGTGAACACCTCGGCTAAACAGGTGTGGGTTTCTTTCGCGTACAGAGGAGCCATTGGAGTCAACATGGGCCTGTAGAAGGCTTTTACAGACAAGTTGACTAACATAAACATATCTAAATCAGGGAAAAAAATTCGTTTAGCCTTCTCTGACTGTAGACTACAGGGCATTTTTTTATATTAGCGGTTTAGGGTGGTGTGTAGGCCTCGGATTTTCACTTTATCACATAGGCTATAGTCGGAAGGTTACTGATAAGTTATTAGCTATTGTGGTCGGTTGCGGGTGAACAAACAGCTGACCTGCGCACCACTACAAAGCGTGTGCCTATTTAGCCTCTCCCCATCAGGACTGACTGAACCCGTTCATCTCCACTCGACTCTCGCAGCGCGACAAAACGTCTTCAATTTGGACACCAGGCGTGTACGTAATATCCTTTTCCGGGAGATCCTCCTCTTCCTGACGTCGTCGCGTAGCTACCGTTCTGGGAGGCGGAAGGGGGGGGGGTTATTTGAAGAAAAGCGAAGAGATTGTTGTCAACAACACGGGTTTCTACACTGCCCTGGCTAATTTCACAAAAAATAACAAGATGTCAGATACAGTAAGTGATAATAACTATTAACCTATACCACTTATCAACCAAACAGTACATTTACACCACGAGTGAGTCACAAAACTTATAGCAGTTCGCACAGACCGCTAACATTGTTTAACCACCATGGTAGCTGTCGTGTTAGCAGCTAACGTTAGCGTCAGACAAATACATTGCTGCTAGTTCGATAGTAGCTAGATAACTTTTAACTAGGTAGTTAAAGCGGTGGGCTCATTATAGTTTTTGTGATTTTAGCTAGTTAGCCAAGTTAGTTTTCAACTAGAGGACGTAAATACCCAACTTAGCTATATGTTTCGGCTGAAGTGAAGAGTTTTGAGAGGGGACAGCAGGTCCATTGTTAGTAATGCATATCGTTGCATCACCATGTTTCCATCCAATCCTTTTATGCGAGAGTAAAGTGCATGTCGGATACAAAAGTATTGACGGGCCTGATGGAAACTACATGTTTTTTCCTGGTAAACTTTCCAAATGTCGACAAAACAAAATATGTTAGAAAATATTAGATTATTCTTTTTTTCATCAGTAAAATTAATTATGTGATAAATTTAGGTGGAAACGCCTTTATGCGCAAATATTCACACAACCATCACACAACCTAAGTTAACTTTGTGTGGATCGGAAAGCGTGTAGTTTATTAGGCTACAGATTAAATAAGTTATAATGAACTTCAAGGGGTGGTGAAAGTGCAAGGTGATGACTTTGCTTCTTTCCAATAAATATTGAGGGTCTTATTCTGGTGACTTGATCATCGATGCTTGGCTGCCATTTAAAAAAATGTAAAATAATATCGCTCTATTGTCCATAATCTCATAATGTAGGCTATTCTTAGGCCTGCAACCTGCCATGATATATCAGACCTGGTAAATGGTCTGATATTTAACTAGGCAAGTCAGTTAAGAACACATTCTTATTTACAATGAAGGCCTACCGATACCATGGCTGTCAGCCAATTAGCATTCAGGGCTCGAACAACCCAGTTTCTAAAGTACTTTATACCATGGCATTGTTGAATACTCATATCTGATTGGCTTGAAGGGCATTCGAGAGTGTACAGGCAGAGGGGGTGTGGTATAGGGCCAAAATACCATGCCTAGCTAAAGGCTGTTCTTAAGCACAATGTGCCTGGACACAGCCCTTAGCTGCGATATATTGGCCATATACCACAACCGCCCAGAGATGCCTTATTGCTATTATAAACTGGTTACAAACTTAATTAAAACAACAACAAAAAAATTGGGTCATATCTGTGGTATACGGTCTGATATGGCCCTAGTTTTGTTGCACCTGGGCTACTGTTCAGTCAGGTGCCATAAAGAGGGACGTAGGACAATTGCAATTGTCTCAGAACAGGGCAGCACAGCTGGCCCTTAGATGTACACAGAGATCTAATATTTATAATATGCATGTCGATCTCTCCTGGCTCAAAGTGGAGGAGAGATTGACTTCATCACTACTTGTATTGGCATGTTGAATACATAGAGCTGTCTGTCTAAATTACTAGCACACAGTTCAGACACCCATGCATACCCCACAAGACATGCCACCAGAGGTCTCTTCACAGTCCCCGAGTCCAGAACAGACTATGGGAGGTGCACAGTACTACATAGAGCCATGACTACATGGAACTCTATTCCACAGTACTACATAGAGCCATGACTACATGGAACTCTATTCCACAGTACCACATAGAGTCATGACTACATGGAACTCTATTCCACAGTACCACATAGAGACATGACTACATGGAACTCTATTCCACAGTACCACATAGAGCCATGACTACATGGAACTCTATTCCACAGTACTACATAACTACAAATACTTAGGTGTCTGGTTAGACTGTAAACTCTCCTTCCAGACCCATATCAAACATCTCCAATCCAAAGTTAAATCTAGAATTGGCTTCCTATTTCGCAACAAAGCATCCTTCACTCATGCTGCCAAACATACCCTTGTAAAACTGACCATCCTACCAATCCTCGACTTTGGCGATGTCATTTACAAAATAGCCTCCAATACCCTACTCAACAAATTGGATGCAGTCTATCACAGTGCAATCCGTTTTGTCACCAAAGCCCCATATACTACCCACCATTGCGACCTGTACGCTCTCGTTGGCTGGCCCTCGCTTCATACTCGTCGCCAAACCCACTGGCTCCATGTCATCTACAAGACCCTGCTAGGTAAAGTTCCCCCTTATCTCAGCTCGCTGGTCACCATAGCATCTCCCACCTGTAGCACACGCTCCAGCAGGTATATCTCTCTAGTCACCCCCAAAACCAATTCTTTCTTTGGCCGCCTCTCTTTCCAGTTCTCTGCTGCCAATGACTGGAACGAACTACAAAAATCTCTGAAACTGGAAACACTTATCTCCCTCACTAGCTTTAAGCACCAACTGTCAGAGCAGCTCACAGATTACTGCACCTGTACATAGCCCACCTATAATTTAGCCCAAACAACTACCTCTTTCCCTACTGTATTTAATAAATTTATTTATTTTGCTCCTTTGCACCCCATTATTTTTATTTCTACTTTGCACATTCTTCCATTGCAAAACTACCATTCCACTGTTTTACTTGCTATATTGTATTTACCTTGCCACCATGGTCTTTTTTGCCTTTACCTCCCTTCTCACCTCATTTGCTCACATTGTATATAGACTTGTTTATACTGTATTATTGACTGTATGTTTGTTTTACTCCATGTGTAACTCTGTCGTTGTATCTGTCAAACTGCTTTGCTTTATCTTGGCCAGGTCGCAATTGTAAATGAGAACTTGTTCTCAACTTGCCTACCTGGTTAAATAAAGGTGAAATAAAAATAAATAAAATAAAATAGAGCCATGACTACATGGAACTCTATTCCACAGTACTACATAGAG
Source organism: Oncorhynchus mykiss (assembly GCF_013265735.2). NCBI lineage: Eukaryota > Metazoa > Chordata > Actinopteri > Salmoniformes > Salmonidae > Oncorhynchus > Oncorhynchus mykiss. The sequence goes on along the minus strand of NC_048586.1, from coordinate 51,050,007 downwards.
CCATGACTACATGGAACTCTATTCCACAGTACTACATAGAACCATGACTACATGGAACTCTATTCCACAGTACTACATAGAGCCATGACTACATGGAACTCTATTCCACAGTACTACATAGAACCATGACTACATGGAACTCTATTCCACAGTACTACATAGAGCCATGACTACATGGAACTCTATTCCACAGTACTACATAGAGCCATGACTACATGGAACTCTATTCCACAGTACTACATAGAGCCATGACTACATGGAACTCTATTCCACAGTACTACATAGAGCCATGACTACATGGAACTCTATTCCACAGTACTACATAGAGCCACGACTACATGGAACTCTATTCCACATCAAGTAATTCATGCCAACAGTCAAATTAGATTGAAAAAACAGATAAAAACACACCTCATGGAACAGCGGGGACTGTGAAACAACACAAACATAGACACGCGTACAAACACACGATAACATACTGACTATACACACACGTACACATGGATTTTGTGTTATAGATATGTGGTAGTAGAGTAGAGGCCTGAGGGCACACACTTAATATATTTTGAAATCTGTTGTGAATGTATTGTAATGTTTTTAAGATATGTAACTGAAAGATGACTTGTAGCTAATGGAATAATAAATATAAATATGTCAGGCATTCAGGGCTCCAACCACCTAGTTCATAATTCCCTTTAGAAACTGGGTGGTTCGAGCCCTGAATGATGATTGGTTGACAGCTGTGTTAAATGAGATCGTATACCATGGGTATGACAAAACATTTATTTTTTATGTTTTAATTATGCTTTTAGGGGGAGGGGCTTGGTGTGTGTGGGTGGGGCAGGGGAGGAGCTTGTGTGTATAAATAGGAAGGTGCACAGAAGGAATGAAGGAGACCAGACCAAAAAAACTAATTAGCTAGCTATGTTATCTGTAATTCCCTTCCCCATAACGCTCCTTTGCCCAGAGATAGATGATGTTATCAAACTGTCAACAACATGCTGTGATGATGTTTCCTATAAAGGAAAGAGCTCATTTGAGGATTTATGACCTGGTCCATTATAGAAACAAAAGCCATCGGGCGATAACGTCTGCAGACCAAACTAAAACAGTCACCGTTGTGTTAAAATACAATCCCAGCTTCATGTCCTTTCTCTTGAAGGACACGAAACCTTCAGGTCAGGATGGAGGAGACCAAAAAGATGGAGAGTACATCAAACTGAAAGTGATCGGTCAGGTAAGGAAGAAGTTTGGAGAAGGAAAAGTATGGTGAAGATGCTGGTGAAAAGTAGCTCTGTGAGTTTACATAGCTAGGATGGTTTATCACAGTCAATTATTTATCCGATTTTTATATCAGTTGACCTACAAATTTGAAAACGTTTAAACTTGGAATCTATTCATTCTTTTCCAACCTCAGGACAACAGTGAAATTCACTTCAAAGTGAAAATGACGACCCATCTGAAGAAGCTGAAGGAATCTTATAGCCAGAGACAGGTAACAATCGCATCTCATTCGCAACCTCACTTGAGGTTTTCTGGCCGTTCTTAGTGAGCAACTAGTTTTTGTGTGTGAGTCTCAAATGGAACCCTATTCCCTATGTAGTGCACTACTTTAGACCAGGGCCCATAGGGATACTATTAGGGAATAGGGAGCCATTTGGCATCTAGTATAAAGTAGTGCACTCTATAGGGAATAGGGTGCCAATTGGGACTCACAATGTGTGTTCCTTACCCTACGCTGTGTGTTCCTTACCCAACGCTGTGTGTTCCTTACCCAACGCTGTGTGTTCCTTACCCAACGCTGTGTGTTCCTTACCCAACGCTGTGTGTTCCTTACCCAACGCTGTGTGTTCCTTACCCAACGCTGTGTGCCCCTTACCCAACGCTGTGTGTTCCTTACCCAACGCTGTGTGTTCCTTACCCAACGCTGTGTGTTCCTTACCCAACGCTGTGTGTTCCCTACCCAACGCTGTGTGTTCCCTACCCAACGCTGTGTGTTCCTTACCCAACGCTGTGTGTTCCTTACCCAACGCTGTGTGTTCCTTACCCAACGCTGTGTGTTCCCTACCCAACGCTGTGTGTTCCCTACCCAACGCTGTGTGTTCCCTACCCAACGCTGTGTGTTCCCTACCCAACGCTGTGTGTTCCTTACCCAACGCTGTGTGTTCCCTACCCAACGCTGTGTGTTCCTTACCCAACGCTGTGTGTTCCCTACCCAACGCTGTGTGCCCCTTACCCAACGCTGTGTGCCCCTTACCCAACGCTGTGTGTTCCTTACCCAACGCTGTGTGTTCCTTACCCAACGCTGTGTGTTCCTTACCCAACGCTGTGTGTTCCTTACCCAACGCTGTGTGCCACTTACCCAACGCTGTGTGTTCCCTACCCAACGCTGTGTGTTCCCTACCCAACGCTGTGTGTTCCTTACCCAACGCTGTGTGCCCCTTACCCAACGCTGTGTGTTCCCTACCCAACGCTGTGTGTTCCTTACCCAAAGCTGTGTGCTCCTTACCCAACGCTGTGTGTTCCTTACCCAACGCTGTGTGTTCCTTACCCAACGCTGTGTGTTCCTTACCCAACGCTGTGTGTTCCTTACCCAACGATGTGTGTTCCTTACCCAACGCTGTGTGTTCCCTACCCAACGCTGTGTGCCCCTTACCCTACGCTGTGTGTTCCTTATGCAACGCTGTGTGTTCCTTACCCAACGCTGTGTGTTCCTTACCCAACGCTGTGTGTTCCTTACCCAACGCTGTGTGTTCCTTATGCAACGCTGTGTGTTCCTTACCCAACGCTGTGTGTTCCTTACCCAACGCTGTGTGTTCCTTACCCAACGCTGTGTGTTCCCTACCCAACGCTGTGTGCCCCTTACCCAACGCTGTGTGCCCCTTACCCAACGCTGTGTGTTCCCTACCCAACGCTGTGTGTTCCTTACCCAACGCTGTGTGTTCCCTACCCAACGCTGTGTGTTCCTTACCCAACGCTGTGTGTTCCTTACCCAACGCTGTGTGTTCCTTACCCAACGCTGTGTGTTCCTTACCCAACGCTGTGTGTTCCCTACCCAACGCTGTGTGTTCCTTACCCAACGCTGTGTGCCCCTTACCCAACGCTGTGTGTTCCCTACCCAACGCTGTGTGTTCCTTACCCAACGCTGTGTGTTCCCTACCCAATGCTGTGTGTTCCTTACCCAACGCTGTGTGTTCCTTACCCAACGCTGTGTGCCCCTTACCCAACGCTGTGTGTTCCTTACCCAACGCTGTGTGTTCCTTACCCAACGCTGTGTGTTCCTTACCCAACGCTGTGTGCTCCTTACCCAACGCTGTGTGTTCCCTACCCAACGCTGTGTGTTCCCTACCCAACGCTGTGTGTTCCTTACCCAACGCTGTGTGCCCCTTACCCAACGCTGTGTGCCCCTTACCCAACGCTGTGTGCTCCTTACCCAACGCTGTGTGCTCCTTACCCAACGCTGTGTGTTCCTTACCCAACGCTGTGTGTTCCCTACCCAATGCTGTGTGTTCCTTACCTAACGCTGTGTGCTCCTTACCCAACGCTTTGTGCTCCTTACCCAACGCTGTGTGTTCCTTACCCTACGCTGTGTGTTCCTTACCCAACGCTGTGTGTTCCTTACCCAACGCTGTGTGTTCCTTACCCAACGCTGTGTGTTCCTTACCCAACGCTGTGTGTTCCTTACCCAACGCTGTGTGTTCCCTACCCAACGCTGTGTGTTCCCTACCCAACGCTGTGTGTTCCCTACCCAACGCTGTGTGTTCCTTACCCAACGCTGTGTGTTCCCTACCCAACGCTGTGTGTTCCTTACCCAACGCTGTGTGTTCCTTACCCAACGCTGTGTGTTCCTTACCCAACGCTGTGTGTTCCTTACCCAACGCTGTGTGCCCCTTACCCAACGCTGTGTGCCACTTACCCAACGCTGTGTGTTCCTTACCCAACGCTGTGTGTTCCCTACCCAACGCTGTGTGCCCCTTACCCAACGCTTTGTGTTCCTTACCCAACGCTGTGTGTTCCTTACCCAACGCTGTGTGTTCCCTACCCAACGCTGTGTGTTCCTTACCCAACGCTGTGTGTTCCTTACCCAACGCTGTGTGTTCCTTACCCAACGCTGTGTGTTCCTTACCCAACGCTGTGTGTTCCTTACCCAACGCTGTGTGTTCCTTACCCAACGCTGTGTGCCCCTTACCCAACTCTGTGTGCCCCTTACCCAACGCTGTGTGCCACTTACCCAACGCTGTGTGTTCCTTACCCAACGCTGTGTGTTCCTTACCCAACGCTGTGTGTTCCTTACCCAACGCTGTGTGTTCCTTACCCAACGCTGTGTGTTCCTTACCCAACGCTGTGTGTTCCCTACCCAACGCTGTGTGTTCCTTACCCAACGCTGTGTGTTCCTTACCCAACGCTGTGTGTTCCCTACCCAACGCTGTGTGTTCCTTACCCAACGCTGTGTGTTCCCTACCCAACGCTGTGTGTTCCTTACCCAACGCTGTGTGTTCCTTACCCAACGCTGTGTGTTCCTTACCCAACGCTGTGTGTTCCTTACCCAACGCTGTGTGTTCCTTACCCAACGCTTTGTGTTCCTTACCCAACGCTGTGTGCCCCTTACCCAACGCTGTGTGCCCCTTACCCAAAGCTGTGTTTTCACTCAGCGTTTCTTTCCTCCTCTCTCTGTAGGGTGTTCATATGAGTACCTTACGGTTTCTATTTGAGGGACAAAGAATCTCAGACAACCACACTCCAAAAGAGGTAGCTATGCTTCCTGTTATTCTGTCTGATCCATAACCACGTCGTCGTTCTGTCGGATAGCCACGTCATTTAGCCTCTTCCTGGTTGGGTTCTGTTTTTCTGTCTGACCCATAGCGTCGTCATTCTGTCTGACCCGTAGCCACGTCGTTCTGTCTGACCCGTAACCACGTCGTTCTGTCTGACCCGTAACCACGTCGTTCTGTCTGACCCGTAGCCACGTCGTTCTGTCTGACCCGTAGCCACGTCGTTCTGTCTGACCCGTAGCCACGTCATTCTGTCTGACCCGTAGCCACGTCGTTCTGTCTGACCCGTAGCCACGTCGTTCTGTCTGACCCGTAGCCACGTCGTTCTGTCTGACCCGTAGCCACGTCGTTCTGTCTGACCCGTAGCCACGTCGTTCTGTCTGACCCGTAGCCACGTCGTTCTGTCTGACCCGTAGCCACGTCGTTCTGTCTGACCCGTAGCCACGTCATTCTGTCTGCTCCATAGCCGCGTCGTTCTGTCTGACCCGTAGCCACGTCGTTCTGTCTGACCCGTAGCCACGTCGTTCTGTCTGACCCGTAGCCACGTCGTTCTGTCTGACCCATAGCCACGTCGTTCTGTCTGACCCGTAGCCGCGTCGTTCTGTCTGACCCATAGCCACGTCGTTCTGTCTGCTCCATAGCCACGTCGTTCTGTCTGCTCCATAGCCACGTCATTCTGTCTGCTCCATAGCCACGTCATTCTGTCTGCTCCATAGCCGCGTCGTTCTGTCTGACCCGTAGCCACGTCGTTCTGTCTGACCCATAGCCACGTCATTCTGTCTGCTCCATAGCCGCGTCGTTCTGTCTGACCCGTAGCCACGTCGTTCTGTCTGACCCGTAGCCACGTCGTTCTGTCTGATCCATAACCACGTCGTTCTGTCTGATCCATAACCACGTCGTTCTGTCTGATCCATAACCACGTCGTCGTTCTGTCTGATCCATAACCACGTCGTCGTTCTGTCGGATAGCCACGTCATTTAGCCTCTTCCTGGTTGGGTTCTGTTTTTCTGTCTGACCCATAGCGTCGTCATTCTGTCTGACCCGTAGCCACGTCGTTCTGTCTGACCCGTAGCCACGTCGTTCTGTCTGACCCATAGCCACGTCGTTCTGTCTGCTCCATAACCACGTCGTTCTGTCTGATCCATAACCACGTCGTTCTGTCTGATCCATAACCACGTCGTTCTGTCTGATCCATAACCACGTCATTCTGTCTGATCCATAACCACGTCGTTCTGTCTGATCCATAACCACGTCGTTCTGTCTGATCCATAACCACGTCGTTCTGTCTGATCCGTAGCCACGTCGTTCTGTCTGATCCGTAGCCACGTCGTTCTGTCTGATCCGTAGCCACGTCGTTCTGTCTGATCCATAACCACGTCGTCATTCTGTCTGATCCATAACCACGTCGTCATTCTGTCTGATCCATAACCACGTTGTTCTGTCTGATCCATAACCACGTCGTCATTCTGTCTGATCCATAACCACGTCGTCATTCTGTCTGATCCATAACCACGTCGTTCTGTCTGATCCGTAACCACGTCGTCATTCTGTCTGATCCATAACCACGTCGTCATTCTGTCTGATCCATAACCACGTCGTCGTTCTGTCTGATCCATAACCACGTCGTCGTTCTGTCTGACCCATAACCACGTCGTCATTCTGTCTGACCCATAACCACGTCGTCATTCTGTCTGATCCATAACCACGTCGTCATTCTGTCTGATCCATAACCACGTCGTCGTTCTGTCTGATCCATAACCACGTCGTCGTTCTGTCTGATCCATAACCACGTCGTCGTTCTGTCTGATCCATAACCACGTCGTCATTCTGTCTGACCCATAACCACGTCGTCATTCTGTCTGATCCGTAACCACGTCGTTCTGCCTGATCCGTAACCACGTCGTTCTGCCTGATCCGTAACCACGTCGTTCTGTCTGATCCGTAACCACGTCGGTCTGTCTGATCCGTAACCACGTAGTTCTGTCTGATCCGTAACCACGTCGTTCTGTCTGACCCGTAGCCACGTCGTTCTGTCTGACCCGTAGCCACGTCGTTCTGTCTGACCCGTAGCCACGTCGTTCTGTCTGACCCGTAGCCACGTCGTTCTGTCTGACCCGTAGCCACGTCGTTCTGTCTGACCCGTAGCCACGTCGTTCTGTCTGACCCGTAGCCACGTCGTTCTGTCTGACCCGTAGCCACGTTGTTCTGTCTGACCCGTAGCCACATAATTTAGCCTCTTCATGGTTGGGTTCTGTTGTGTTCTGTCTGATCCATAGCCACGTCATTTAGCCTCTTCATGGTTGGGTTCTGTTGTGTTCTGTCTGACCCATAGCCACGTCATTTAGCCTCTTCTTGGTTGGGTTCTGTTGTGTTTTGTCTGACCCATAGCCACGTCATTTAGCCTCTTCCTGGTTGGGTTCTGTTGTGTTCTGTCTGACCCATAACCACGTCATTTATCTAGCCTCTTCCTGGTTGGGTTCTGTTGTGTTCTGTCTGACCCATAGCCACGTCATTTAGCCTCTTCCTGGTTGGGTTCTGTTGTGTTCTGTCTGACCCATAGCCACATCATTTAGCCTCTTCCTGGTTGGGTTCTGTTGTGTTCTGTCTGATCCATATCCTTGCAGGACCTGGTGGTGTTCTGTCTGATCCATAGCCACGTCATTTAGCCTCTTCCTGGTTGGGTTCTGTTGTGTTCTGTCTGACCCATAGCCACGTCATTTAGCCTCTTCCTGGTTGGGTTCTGTTGTGTTCTGTCTGATCCATATCCTTGCAGGACCTGGTGGTGTTCTGTCTGATCCATATCCTTGCAGGACCTGGTGGTTTGGGTATCAAGCCTCCTCTGGTTTAAAGGAAAGATTCACCCATTATAAATGTTATGTTGTTCATCTCTAAGTGCTGTTCTATCAAATCCCGGGGTGATTTCATGTTTTCTTGGTGTATCTGAGCCGTTCCAGCAGGCAGAAATTCGGCCGGGGGGGGGGGTGAAAATTGCACCATATGAGCCCGATACTGATTATTTCCATCCATTTATTGGTATTGAGAGCAATCACATAATTGGGCAAAAGATCAGAACTGGGCTGCCTTTGTAAACACAGCTATTGTGTCTCCATCTAAACATCTCTGTCCTCCCTATCTCTTGTAGCTGGGGATGGAAGACGAGGACGTCATCGAGGTCTATCAGGAACAGACTGGAGGACTTCGGAATAATTAGTCTTCCTGGATTTAACTTTTTTGTTGTTGATGATAATATTGTATTTTATATTTGTACAATTACTGAGTGATTTGTTTTGGCTTTGTGTTCCTCTCAGTGGTAGAGATCTCTGCCAGAGAGGAGAGAATAACTGTCTGATACATCTCCTGTTCTCTTACCTGGTCTGTTTGTGCTGTTTTGAAAACTCGTATGAAGGCGTGACAATGACTGTAGGAGCTGGCAAGACAGCACAAACAGGGTCTGAATGCATTTCAGAGTAGGAGTGCTGATCGGAGATCAGTTTTGGGTATTTAAAAAAAAAAAAAAATGTAACCAGGCAAGCCAGTTAAGAACAAATTCTTATTTCGAACGACGGCATACCAGGAAACGGTGCCTTGTTCAGGGGCAGAACAACAAATAAAAAAAAATTCTACCTTGTCAGCTCGGGGATTCGATCCAGTAACCTTTCGGTCTAACCACTAGGCTACCCTGCCGCCCCATTGACCACATGGACAAGGGTGACCTGATCCTAGATCAGCACTCCTACTGCTTGATGTTTACGGCCACCATGGTCCAGCCATGTGGTCCATCAGAAGACTCATTGGTTGGATAGATGACATCAGAATGATAGTTTTTCTTCAGACCCCCCCCCCCCCCCCCCCCCACCTAGCTTCAGTTTGGTTGATTGGTATCCGTCCCCATATACATATTTCCACAGTATATATTTTTACTAGCTGTAGATCCACACCGTTTATTGAACATCCAGGTAACGGCCAAAGTAAAGGAAACGCGAACACCGTGTCTTTAATAGAGGGTGTTGGGTGACCACCAGCCAGAGCTGCTTCAACGCACCATGACATAGATACTACACGTGTCTGGGACTCTGGAAACGTGGTCTCGGGCGCCGCTCCAGATTCTCCCGTAAGTGTTCCATCGGGTTGAGATCTGGGGACCTGAGATGGTCGTGGTATATGGGTTTTATCATTTTAATACTCTTCAAATGATCTCAAGCCCTGTGGATGGGTTCATTGTCATCCTATGGAGGGCATGGTCATGGTAGCCAAAATAATGGCCATGCTCAGCATTTTTTCCCCCCGTGACCCTAAGCATGATGGGATGTTAATTGCTTAATTAATTTGGAAACAACACCTGTGTGGAAGCACCTGCTTTCAATATACTTTGTATCCCCTCGTTTACTCAGGAGGTGTTTTGGCAGTTACCTGTAGCTAGCATGCCACTGTTAATTCCTGACTTCAGGTCTGTGTGTTACCCAGCTGTTACTTTACAGGTGGCATGTAATACGACGTCACTAATGTCTCCTCCTCGGTTCATTCAAAACGCTTGTCCACAGTCTTCAGTAACACACCCGGGGTATTTAATAACCAAGTTCTCATTCACTGCCTGTCTCTTTCTGTTAGAGAACTTGTAAAATACCTTACTAAAGTGCTCTGTTCAATCTGCATCGTCCAAGTTCAGCTTTACATAATATAAAGACAACGTTCCCACTCTGTAGTACTGATTACTGTACATTAATCTGAACCGTGTAGTACTCTGTAGTACTGATTACTGTACATTCATCTGAACTGTGTAGTACTGATTACTGTACATTAATCTGAACTGTGTAGTACTCTGTAGTACTGATTACTGTACATTCATCTGAACTGTGTAGTACTCTGTAGTACTGATTACTGTACATTAATCTGAACTGTGTAGTACTCTGTAGTACTGATTACTGTACATTAATCTGAACTCTGTAGTACTCTGTAGTACTGATTACTGTACATTAATCTGAACTGTGTAGTACTCTGTAGTACTGATTACTGTACATTAATCTGAACTGTGTAGTACTGATTACTGTACATTAATCTGAACTGTGTAGTACTCTGTAGTACTGATTACTGTACATTAATCTGAACTGTGTAGTACTCTGTAGTACTGATTACTGTACATTGATCACGTTAAAGGCCCAGTGCAGATTTTTCTTTGTTCTGTGTATATATTTCCACACCGAGGCTGTATTAATATTGTGAAGATAATGCTCTTTTAGTGTCAGAGCTGATTGGAAAGACCGCCCACTTGAAATTCCAGCCTGTTTTTGTTTTGGTGGGATGGAGTTTTGACCTAGTAAATTAGTTATTAGACCTGAAATGAGAGTTTCAAACCTCTGCCAATAGTTTTCAATGTTCCCTTCCCCACTCAGACCCTCTCTGCCAATAACAGCTAGGTTCCCTCCCCACTCAGACCCTCTCTGCCAATAACAGCTAGGTTCCCTCCCCACTCAGACCCTCTCTGCCAATAACAGCTAGGTTCCCGCCCCACTCAGACCCTCTCTGCCAATAACAGCTAGGTTCCCTCCCCACTCAGACCCTCTCTACCAATAACAGCTAGGTTCCCTCCCCACTCAGACCCTCTGTGCCAATAACAGCTAGGTTCCCTCCCCACTCAGACCCTCTCTGCCAATAACAGCTAGGTTCCCTCCCCACTCAGACCCTCTCTGCCAATAACAGCTAGGTTCCCTCCCCACTCAGACCCTCTCTGCCAATAACAGCTAGGTTCCCCTCCTCCACTCAGACCCTCTGTGCCAATAACAGCTAGGTTCCCGCCCCACTCAGACCCTCTGTGCCAATAACCGCTAGGTTCCCCTCCTCCACTCAGACCACTCCTAGTCCTTGCAAAATTCTTGCTTGAGCAATTGCTCTTTGCAAAGAAGATTTTAGATTTTTTTTTTAACCATTTTTAATTCAAAACCAATCAGTTAGTTACTCCATTGTTACCCTGAACTGATTTTGACATTGCCTTACATCTATGTTAATTTTTGTAAAAAAAATGACTGGTAAATGTAACATATTGACATACCTTTCAATCCCACAATGCCCATCACTATTGTACTTATTCATGGCAGGATAAAGGCTGCCGTGAGTTCCCAGTTTTAATTCTGACAAACCTTGTATAGCAAAAGTTAGCATCGTACACAGTTCGATTATTTTCTAAAAGAAAATCATTCATTCAAATGTTACCCCTCTTTGTATATTTTGGATACGTCTTTTTAAAATATATTTTATTTGAGTAAGACAGTTTTTTAATTGTATTATTGCACGGGATCTCATGTTATTAGTTGTCTCAATTCAGGAGGGGAAACTACGATAGGCAGTTTGGGTATGCTGTACTTGGATGATCAGTTTGTCAGTTTGGGTATGCCGTACGTGGATGATCAGTTTGGGTATGCTGTACGTGGATGATCAGTTTGGGTATGCCGTACGTGGATGATCAGTTTGGGTATGCTGTACGTGAATGATCAGTTTGGGTATGCCGTACGTGGATGATCCGTTTGGGTATGCCGTACGTGGATGATCCGTTTGGGTATGCCGCACGTGGTTGATCCGTTTGGGTATGCCGTACGTGGATGATCAGTTTGGGTATGCCGTACGTGGATGATCAGTTTGGGTATGCCGTACGTGGATGATCCGTTTGGGTATGCCGTACGTGGATGATCAGTTTGGGTATGCCGTACGTGGGTGATCAGTTTGGGTATGCCGTACGTGGATGATCCGTTTGGGTATGCCGCACGTGGATGATCCGTTTGGGTATGCCGCACGTGGATGATCCGTTTGGGTATGCCGTACGTGGATGATCAGTTTGGGTATGCCGTACGTGGATGATCAGTTTGGGTATGCCGTACGTGGATGATCAGTTTGGGTATGCCGTACGTGGATGATCAGTTTGGGTATGCCGTACGTGGATGATCCGTTTGGGCATGCCGTACGTGGATGATCCGTTTGTGTATGCCGTACGTGGATGATCCGTTTGGGTATGCCGCACGTGGGTGATCAGTTTGGGTATGCCGTACGTGGATGATCCGTTTGGGTATGCCGCACGTGGATGATCCGTTTGGGTATGCCGCACGTGGATGATCCGTTTGGGTATGCCGTACGTGGGTGATCCGTTTGGGTATGCCGCACGTGGATGATCCGTTTGGGTATGCCGCACGTGGATGATCCGTTTGGGTATGCCGTACGTGGGTGATCCGTTTGGGTATGCCGCACGTGGGTGATCAGTTTGGGTATGCCGTACGTGGATGATCCGTTTGGGTATGCCGTACGTGGATGATCGTACCTAAAGCTACTCAGATATATGCTCTTCTCCTCTGCTGAAGCAAAGCAGAGGTCAAGCCTCAAATGACCTACACCATTTTCTTCATTATGCATTTTATACAAAGCTATGTAGAATTTTATGGGTTGCCAGATTGGAGAAAAAGTACACATTTTTTTTGTTTGTTTTTGGTTTTTGGTGAAGGTGTTTGATTGGGGAATGGAGAATTTATAATGTACACAAACACACACTTTTGTTGTACTCATGTTATAGCCAACTCTTGACTTTTTGTATGAATTATTTTTTATAAAATGTTTGTATCTAGTTGTCATGTATTCATTATGTTTAACTGGTTAAATGTTTGTAGTTTGTATGTTTCAGTAATGATTAACACGGTTAAATAGTCGTGCTTCATTTAGCTTTTGGTATATTTGGCATTTTATACAGTCTGTATTTCACTGAAGAAAGCAATGCAATAAATGGTGAGAAATGCTCAGTCTGAAGCCATTCGGCTGTGGTTTTCACAGCCCGATAATACGGATGTGGGTTTTCACAGCCCGATAATACGGATGTGGGTTTTCACAGCCCGATAATACAGATGTGGGTTTTCACAGCCAGATAATACGGATGTGGGTTTTCACAGCCCGATAATACAGATGTGGGTTTCACAGCCCGATAATACGGATGTGGGTTTCACAGCCAGATAATACGGATGTGGGTTTTCACAGCCCGATAATACAGATGTGGGTTTCACAGCCCGATAATACGGATGTGGGTTTCACAGCCCGATAATACAGATGTGGGTTTCACAGCCCGATAATACAGATGTGGGTTTCACAGCCCGATAATACAGATGTGGGTTTTCACAGCCCGATAATACGGATGTGGGTTTTCACAGCCCGATAATACGGATGTGGGTTTTCACAGCCCGATAATACGGATGTGGGTTTTCACAGCCCGATAATACAGATGTGGGTTTTACAGCCCGATAATACGGATGTGGGTTTCACAGCCCGATAATACGGATGCGGGTTTTCACAGCCCGATAATACAGATGTGGGTTTCACAGCCCGATAATACGGATGTGGGTTTCACAGCCCGATAATACGGATGTGGGTTTCACAGCCCGATAATACGGATGTGGGTTTCACAGCCCGATAATACGGATGCGGGTTTTCACAGCCCGATAATACGGATGTGGGTTTCACAGCCCGATAATACGGATGTGGGTTTCACAACCCGATAATACGGATGTGGGTTTCACAGCCCGATAATAATCGGTTATAATCACCTTAAGGGTTTATTTTGTAACCTCTGGGGGGTATAACATGTTGTGGCAAAGTGGTATAGGAGAGTAAGTATTTGGTCACCTACAAACAAGCAAGACTTCTGGCTCCCACAGATCTGTAACTTCTTCTTTAAGAGGCTCCTCTGTCCTCCACTCATTACCTGTATTTGGGGCTGTTTTTCTGCAAAGGGACCAGGACGACTGATCCGTGTAAAGGAAAGAATGAATGGGGCCATGTATCGTGAGATTTTGAGTGAAAACCTCCTTCCATCAACAAGGGCATTGAAGATGAAACGTGGCTGGGTCTTTCAGCATGACAATGATCCCAAACACACCGCCCGGGCAACGAAGGAGTGGCTTCGTAAAAAGCATTTCAAGGTCCTGGAGTGGCCTAGCTAGTCTCCAGATCTCAACCCCATAGAAAATCTTTGGAGGGAGTTGAAAGTCCGTGTTGCCCAGCAACAGCCCCAAAACATCACTGCTCTAGAGGAGATCTGCATGGAGGAGTGGGCCAAAATACCAGCAACAGTGTGTGAACCTTGTGAAGACTTACAGAAAACGTTTGACCTCTGTCATTGCCAACAAAGGGTATAAGCCTTGCCAAGGCTTTCGACTCTGTCAATCACCGTATTCTTATCGGCAGACTCAGTAGCCTCGGTTTTTCGGATGACTGCCTTGCCTGGTTCACCAATTACTTTGCAGACAGAGTTCAGTGTGTCAAATCGGAGGGCATGCTGTCCGGTCCTCTGGCAGTCCTCTGGCAGTCTCTATGGGGGTGCCACAGGGTTCAATTCTCGGGCCGACTCTTTTCTCTGTATATATCAATGATGTTTCTCATGCTGCGGGCGATTCCCTGATCCACCTCTACGCAGACGACACCATTCTATATACTTCCGGCCCGTCCTTGGACACTGTGCTATCTAACCTCCAAACGAGCTTCAATGCCATACAGCACTCCTTCCGTGGCCTCCAACTGCTCTTAAACGCTAGTAAAACCAAATGCATGCTTTTCAACCGTTCGCTGCCTGCACCCGCACGCCTGACCAGCATCACCACCCTGGATGGTTCCGACCTTGAATATGTGGACATCTATAAGTACCTAGGTGTCTGGCTAGACTCTAAACTCTCCTTCCAGACCCATATCAAACATCTCCAATCGAAAATCAAATCAAGAGTCGGCTTTCTATTCCGCAACAAAGCCTCCTTCACTCACGCCGCCAAACTTACCCTAGTAAAACTGACTATCCTACCGATCCTCGACTTCGGCGATGTCATCTACAAAATTGCTTCCAACACTCTACTCAGCAAACTGGATGCAGTTTATCACAGTGCCATCCGTTTTGTCACTAAAGCACCTTATACCACCCACCACTGCGACTTGTATGCTCTAGTCGGCTGGCCCTCGCTACATATTCGTCGCCAGACCCACTGGCTCCAGGTCATCTACAAGTCCATGCTAGGTAAAGCTCCGCCTTATCTCAGTTCACTGGTTACGATGGCAACACCCATCCGTAGCACGCGCTCCAGCAGGTGTATCTCACTGATCATCCCTAAAGCCAACACCTCATTTGGCCGCCTTTCGTTCCAGTTCTCTGCTGCCTGTGATTGGAACGAATTGCAAAAATCGCTGAAGTTGGAGACTTTTATCTCCCTCACCAACTTCAAACATCTGCTATCTGAGCAGCTAACCGATCGCTGCAGCTGTACATAGTCTATTGGTAAATAGCCCACCCATTTTCACCTACCTCATCCCCATACTGTTTTTATTTATTTATTTTTCTGCTCTTTTGCACACCAATATCTCTACTTGTACATAACCATCTGATCATTTATCACTGATATGCATTGATATGGTTTAATTGATCATAGTCCAGACTGGTTATAGATGTGGTTTAATTGATTATAGTCCAAGCGCATTATAGTTATTTCTTAATTGATTATAGTCCAGACTCGTTATAGATATGTCTTAATTGATTATAGTCCAGACTCGTTATAGATATGTCTTAATTGATTATAGTCCAGACTCGTTGTAGTTATGTCTTAATTGATTATAGTCCAGACTCGTTATAGATGGATCAATTAAGATATATCTATCTACAGGCGCTACTAAAAAAAATGGAGCCCTGGATTTCTTAATCCGGCCCTGAGCCTCACTGCTTGTTACTGTAAACAGACCGTCACTGCTTGTTACTGTAAACAGACCCTAACTGCTTGTTACTGTAAACAGACCGTCACTGCTTGTTACTGTAAACAGACCGTCACTGCTTGTTATTGTAAACAGACCCTAACTGCTTGTTACTGTAAACAGACCCTAACTGCTTGTTACTGTAAACAGACCGTCACTGCTTGTTACTGTAAACAGACCGTCACTGCTTGTTATTGTAAACAGACCGTCACTGCTTGTTACTGTAAACAACCGTCACTGCTTGTTACTGTAAACAGACCGTCACTGCTTGTTACTGTAAACAGACCGTCACTGCTTGTTACTGTAAACAGACCGTCACTGCTTGTTATTGTAAACAGACCGTCACTGCTTGTTACTGTAAACAGACCGTCACTGCTTGTTACTGTAAACAGACCCTAACTAAGTTGTTACTGTAAACAGACCGTCACTGCTTGTTACTGTAAACAGACCGTCACTGCTTGTTACTGTAAACAGACCGTCACTGCTTGTTACTGTAAACAGACCGTCACTGCTTGTTATTGTAAACAGACCGTCACTGCTTGTTACTGTAAACAGACCGTCACTGCTTGTTACTGTAAACAGACCCTAACTAAGTTGTTACTGTAAACAGACCGTCACTGCTTGTTACTGTAAACAGACCGTCACTGCTTGTTACTGTAAACAGACCCTAACTAAGTTGTTACTGTAAACAGACCGTCACTGCTTGTTACTGTAAAAAGACCGTCACTGCTTGTTATTGTAAACAGACCCTAACTAAGTTGTTACTGTAAACAGACCGTCACTGCTTGTTACTGTAAAAAGACCGTCACCGCTTGTTATTGTAAACAGACCCTAACTAAGTTGTTACTGTAAACAGACCGTCACTGCTTGTTACTGTAAACAGAGTGAATGTTCCTTTTTGATAAACGGTATGTATTCTTCATCGGTTTTGTTAATTTCCTCTAAACTGAAGACTAAAGAGATGATTGTGGACTACAGGGAAAGGAGGACCGAGCACGCCCCCATTCTCATCAAAGGGGCCGTAGTGGAGCAGGTTGAGAGCTTCAAGTTCCTTGGTGTCCACATCACCAACAAACTATCATGGTCCAAATACAGTTGCACCATCGAGAGCATCCTAACTGGTTGCATCACTGCCTGGTATAGCAACTGCTCAGCCTCCGACCACAAGGCACTACAGAGGGTAGTGCATACGGCCCAGTACATCACTGGGGCCAAGCTTCCAGGACCTCTATACCAGGCATTGTCAGAGGAAGGCCCTAAAAATTGTCAAAGACCCCAGTCATAGATGGTTCTCTCTCCTACCGCAGGGCAAGCGGTACCGGAGGCTTCTCAACCGTTTTTACCCCCAAACCATAAGACCCGGACTATCTGCATTGTGTGTGTCCCCCCCCAACCCCTCTTTTACACTGCTGCTACTCTCTGTTTATCAAATATGCATAGTCACTTTAACTATACATTCATGTACAAACTACCTCAATTGGGCCAACTAACCGGTGTCTGTATATAGCCTCTCTACTGTATATAGCCCCTCTACTGTATATAGCCCCTCTACTGTATATAGCCCCTCTACTGTATATAGCCTCCCTACTGTATGTAGCCCCTCTACTGTATATAGCCTCTCTACTGTATATAGCCTCTACTGTATATAGCCTCTACTGTATATAGCCCCTCTACTGTATATAGCCTCACTACTGTATATAGCCTCACTACTGTATATAGCCTCTACTGTATATAGCCCCTCTACTGTATATAGCCTCCCTACTGTATATAACCTCGCTACTGTATATAGTCTCTACTGTATATAGCCTCACTACTGTATATAGCCTCACTACTGTATATAGCCCCTCTACTGTATATAACCTCCCTACTGTTTATAACCTCGCTACTGTATATAGCCTCTACTGTATATAGCCTCTACTGTATATAGCCCCTCTACTGTATATAGCCCCTCTACTGTATATAGCCTCACTACTGTATATAGCCTCACTACTGTATATAGCCTCCCTACTGTATATAACCTCGCTACTGTATATAGTCTCTACTGTATATAGCCTCACTACTGTATATAGCCTCACTACTGTATATAGCCTCCCTACTGTATATAGCCCCTCTACTGTATATAACCTCCCTACTGTTTATAACCTCGCTACTGTATATAGCCTCTATTGTATATAGCCTCACTACTGTATATAGCCTCACTACTGTATATAACCTCCCTACTGTTTATAACCTCGCTACTGTATATAGCCTCTACTGTATATAGTCTCTACTGTATATAGCCCCTCTACTGTATATAACCTCCCTACTGTTTATAACCTCGCTACTGTATATAGCCTCTACTGTATATAGTCTCTACTATATATAGCCTCACTACTGTATATAGCCTCACTACTGTATATAGCCCCTCTACTGTATATAACCTCCCTACTGTTTATAACCTCGCTACTGTATATAGCCTCTATTGTATATAGCCTCACTACTGTATATAGCCTCTCTACTGTATATAGCCCCTCTACTGTATATAGCCTCCCTACTGTATATAACCTCGCTACTGTATATAGCCCCTCTACTGTATATAGCCTCCCTACTGTATGTAGCCTCTCTACTGTATATAGCCTCTCTACTGTATATAGCCCCTCTACTGTATACAGCCTCTCTACTGTATATAGCCCCTCTACTGTATATAGCCTCTCTACTGTATATAGCCTCTACTGTATATAGCCTCACTACTGTATGTAGCCTCTCTACTGTATATAGCCCCTCTACTGTTATAACCTCTCTACTGTATATAGCCTCTCTACTGTATATAGCCCCTCTACTGTATAGAGCCTCTCTACTGTATATAGCCTCTCTACTGTATATAGCCCCTCTACTGTATAGAGCCTCTCTACTGTATATAGCCTCTCTACTGTATATAGCCTCTACTGTATATAGCCTCTCTACTGTATATAGCCTCACTACTGTATAGAGCCTCTACTGTATATAGCCTCGCTACTTTTATAGCCTTGCTACTTTTATAGCCTCTACTGTATACAGCCTCTCTACTGTATATAGCCTCTACTGTATATAGCCTCGCTACTTTTATAGCCTCGCTACTTTTATAGCCTTGCTACTTTTATAGCCTTGCTACTTTTATAGCCTCTACTGTATATAGTCGTTCTACTGTATATAACCTCGCTACTGTATATAGCCTAACTACTGTATATAGCCTCTCTACTGTATACAGCCTCTCTACTGTATATAGTCTCTCTACTGTATATAGCCCCTCTACTGTATATAGCCCCTCTACTGTATATAGCCTCTCACCTGTTGTATTCAGCATTTCACTGTAAAGTCTACTACACCTGTTGTATTCAGCATTTCACTGTGAGGTCTACTACACCTGTTGTATTCAGCATTTCACTGTGAGGTCTACTACACCTGTTGTATTCAGCATTTCACTGTAAGGTCTACTACACCTGTTGTATTCAGCATTTCACTGTAAGGTCTACTACACCTGTTGTATTCAGCATTTCACTGTAAGGTCTACTACACCTGTTGTATTCAGCATTTCACTGTAAGGTCTACTACACCTGTTGTATTCAGCATTTCACTGTAAGGTCTACTACACCTGTTGTATTCAGCATTTCACTGTAAGGTCTACTACACCTGTTGTATTCAGCATTTCACTGTGAGGTCTACTACCCCTGTTGTATTCAGCATTTCACTGTAAGGTCTACTACACCTGTTGTATTCAGCATTTCACTGTAAGGTCTACTACACCTGTTGTATTCAGCATTTCACTGTAAGGTCTACTACACCTGTTGTATTCAGCATTTCACTGTAAGGTCTACTACACCTGTTGTATTCAGCATTTCACTGTAAGGTCTACTACACCTGTTGTATTCAGCATTTCACTGTAAGGTCTACTACACCTGTTGTATTCAGCATTTCACTGTGAGGTCTACTACCCCTGTTGTATTCAGCATTTCACTGTAAGGTCTACTACACCTGTTGTATTCAGCATTTCACTGTAAGGTCTACTACACCTGTTGTATTCAGCATTTCACTGTGAGGTCTACTACACCTGTTGTATTCAACATTTCACTGTAAGGTCTACTACACCTGTTGTATTCAGCATTTCACTGTAAGGTCTACTACACCTGTTGTATTCAGCATTTCACTGTCAGGTCTACTACACCTGTTGTATTCAGCATTTCACTGAGGTCTACTACACCTGTTGTATTCAGCATTTCACTGTTAAAGTCTACTACACCTGTTGTATTCAGCATTTCACTGTAAGGTCTACTACACCTGTTGTATTCAGCATTTCACTGTCAGGTCTACTACACCTGTTGTATTCAGCATTTCACTGTAAGGTCTACTACACCTGTTGTATTCAGCATTTCACTGTAAGGTCTACTACACCTGTTGTATTCAGCATTTCACTGTAAGGTCTACTACACCTGTTGTATTCAGCATTTCACTGTAAGGTCTACTACACCTGTTGTATTCAGCATTTCACTGTTAAAGTCTACTACACCTGTTGTATTCAGCATTTCACTGTAAGGTCTACTACACCTGTTGTATTCAGCATTTCACTGTGAGGTCTACTACACCTGTTGTATTCAGCATTTCACTGTGAGGTCTACTACACCTGTTGTATTCAGCATTTCACTGTTAAAGTCTACTACACCTGTTGTATTCAGCATTTCACTGTAAGGTCTACTACACCTGTTGTATTCAGCATTTCACTGTAAGGTCTACTACACCTGTTGTAATTCAGCATTTCACTGTAAGGTCTACTACACCTGTTGTATTCAGCATTTCACTGTAAGGTCTACTACACCTGTTGTATTCAGCATTTCACTGTTAAAGTCTACTACACCTGTTGTATTCAGCATTTCACTGTAAGGTCTACTACACCTGTTGTATTCAGCATTTCACTGTGAGGTCTACTACACCTGTTGTATTCAGCATTTCACTGTGAGGTCTACTACACCTGTTGTATTCAGCATTTCACTGTGATGTCTACTACACCTGTTGTATTCAGCATTTCACTGTTAAAGTCTACTACACCTGTTGTATTCAGCATTTCACTGTAAGGTCTACTACACCTGTTGTATTCAGCATTTCACTGTAAGGTCTACTACACCTGTTGTATTCAGCATTTCACTGTAAGGTCTACTACACCTGTTGTATTCAGCACGTGACAAATAAACGTTGATTTGATTTATATGACTCGTCCAGTAGTCCAACAGAACAGGCCCCGTTTAGAAGTCCAGACAGTTGTAGTCCAACAGAACAGGCCCTGTTTAGAAGTCCAGACAGTTGTAGTCCAACAGAACAGGCCCCGTTTAGAAGTCCAGACAGTTGTAGTCCAACAGAACAGGCCCTGTTTAGAAGTCCAGACAGTTGTAGTCCAACAGAACCGGTCCCGTTTAGAAGTCCAGACAGTTGTAGTCCAACAGAACAGGCCCTGTTTAGAAGTCCAGACAGTTGTAGTCCAACAGAACAGGCCCTGTTTAGAAGTCCAGACAGTTTTAGAGGAAGCGTACAAATTGCATCTCATTTTCGTTTCAGTATCTGCCAGTGGGACTGAAGAATAAGATAACTGTGATCTTTACAAACATTTTTTATTTTATACCTGAGCTGTCAGTTTTTTTTTATCTTGTTTTTCTTAATACTCTATTAGCTGGTAGTCAAATCTGACACACGCCAAACTGCAGATAGGTGGCGGCAACGTATCAGGAAGTGACAAAAATCCATGTTGATTTTAAGGTCAAAACAAAATACAGATGGCATTGGAAAGGTCAATCACAGCACAGATTTAATCTACATAAATGTAAGTTCCCTATGCCCATGTAGGTTGTGCTTCAAACATGACAATGGGACTGTTTCAGGTCATTTCAGGCCATGTTGGACACGGCCCAACAAACCTATGTAGGTTGTGCTTCTACCATGACAATGGGACTGTTTCAGGTCATTTCCATGTTGGACACGGCCCAACAAACCTATGCTCACCTTTTTATATTCTGACATCGTATGTTGGGAGAACAATAGACTCAGCTATTAGAAATATCACATAGACAGACCATCATTACTGTTCTTGCAGGCTGATAGGCTGATTGTTCTAATTAAGATGCTGATAGGCTGATTGTTCTAATTAAGATGCTGATAGGCTGATTGTTCTAATTAAGATGCTGATAGGCTGATTGTTCTAATGAAGATGCTGATAGGCTGATTGTTCTAATTAAGATGCTGATAGGCTGATTGTTCTAATTAAGATGCTGATAGGCTGATTGTTCTAATTAAGATGCTGATAGGCTGATTGTTCTAATTAAGATGCTGATAGGCTGATTGTTCTAATGAAGATGCTGATAGGCTGATTGTTCTAATTAAGATGCTGATAGGCTGATTGTTCTAATTAAGATGCTGATAGGCTGATTGTTCTAATTAAGATGCTGATAGGCTGATTGTTCTAATTAAGATGCTGATAGGCTGATTGTTCTAATTAAGATGCTGATAGGCTGTTCTAATTAAGATGCTGATAGGCTGATTGTTCTAATTAAGATGCTGATAGGCTGATTGTTCTAATTAAGATGCTGATAGGCTGATTGTTCTAATTAAGATGCTGATAGGCTGATTGTTCTAATTAAGATGCTGATAGGCTGATTGTTCTAATTAAGATGCTGATAGGCTGATTGTTCTAATTAAGATGCTGATAGGCATTATTAAGTAGGTCATGTAAAAAGCTTAGCACAGAATATTTTTGACCATCCTTTAATTATTCATACCTCCTCAACTCCCAACTTGGAACAAAACACAACTTTTTTTATTTATGTTTTATTGTACCTTTATCTAACGAGGCAAGTCAGTTAAGAACAAATTCTTATTTTCAATGACAGATTTGTACCTTGTCAGCTGGGGGATTCCAACGCTCTAACCACTAGGCTACCTGCCTCCCTCCTCTAACCACTAGGCTACCTGCCTCCTCTAACCACTAGGCTACACTGCCTCCTCTAACCACTAGGCTACCTGCCTCCTCTAACCACTAGGCTACCTGCCTCCTCTAACCACTAGGCTACCTGCCTCCTCTAACCACTAGGCTACACTGCCTCCTCTAACCACTAGGCTACACTGCCTCCTCTAACCACTAGGCTACCTGCCTCCTCTAACCACTAGGCTACACTGCCTCCTCTAACCACTAGACTACCTGCCTCCTCTAACCACTAGGCTACACTGCCTCCTCTAACCACTAGACTACCTGCCTCCTCTAACCACTAGGCTACCTGTCTCCTCTAACCACTAGGCTACCTGCCTCCTCTAACCACTAGGCTACCTGCCTCCTCTAACCACTAGGCTACACTGCCTCCTCTAACCACTAGACTACCTGCCTCCTCTAACCACTAGGCTACCTGCCTCCTCTAACCACTAGGCTACCTGCCTCCTCTAACCACTAGGCTACCTGCCTCCTCTAACCACTAGGCTACCTGCCTCCTCTAACCACTAGGCTACCTGCCTCCTCTAACCACTAGGATACCTCCCTCCTCTAACCACTAGGCTACCTGCCTCCTCTAACTACTAGGATACCTCCCTCCTCTAACCACTAGACTACCTGCCTCCTCTAACCACTAGGCTACCTGCCTCCTCTAACCACTAGGCTACCTGCCTCCTCTAACCACTAGGCTACCTGCCTCCTCTAACCACTACCGCCCACGTCTCGTTGCAGGGGGCGGGACTTTGGAGTGGACACCCACCTGTCTCAATCAACGAGAGAAGATTTTAAATAGACCAAAATGGTGGCATACACATTGTTGGATAACTGCATTTTTCCCGTATCATGTTCAACACCATGTATAAGTGACTTAGTTGAGCTTCACAATCAATTTGAAATACTTTTCAATGTTGTGAACGTGAGGCGCGAAAAAAATGCTAATATCGGTACCAGGACTTGAATGGGATTTGCGTCCAGAAATGCTAAAACGTTAGCATTTGTAAACCGTGCCAGGGAAACTAAACCACAGCATGGATTGCTGTCCTACCTCCATAGACTGCTTACAGGGTGAGGGTTTGAGTGAACTATCCCTTAAATCATCGACTTACAATAACTTATTCCTCTAAATATAAACTATTCTCATAGGCTACACATTGACCACAAAAGCAAGACATTTAAAATAATAATAATAATAATTTTAATCTGTGAAATTGTACAGGTAGCCTACAAACTGTTTACAGCATTAAAAAGCATTTGTAAAAAAATTGCATGATTTTTTTATCCAAAATATATTTAATTTTTTGGAGAAAAAAAATATATGTTTTTGCAAGTTATGTATACTGCAGTATCTTGCATAATTCCACTGCTACACACATGCATATTCTATCCTATTTCTAAATGCAATGTCTGTCAGTCTTACTGTGCCACAAAAAATATGCATGATTGTCACTGGTTGGCTGTGAATGCAGTATAAATTCATCAGGTCAAACGTGTTCTTTCTTCAACTGAAGCCAGTAGCGTTCGTTATATGATGTCGTCGTAGCTCTATAGTGTGAATAGGCTCATTCATTGTATACAATTGTTACAGGATCACCTCTGTAAATGAAAAACACTTTCTTACAAACACCCAGGGGCTCTACATGATTCAGAATTTGACCTACGTGCCGGTAACGATACGTTAGGAACGATCCGTTTTCAGATGATCATTACACAACATAGTGTCCGTATGAGCTTGTTTTCGTAACAACAACCCTGGGATCTGGGAAGCCACAATGGCTTTTTATTGGCTCCCGAAAGGATTCTGATCGTCCAGTTCGGGAGGGGCTGCACGAGCCACGGACCCCCGTATTGAACTCATCATAGGTCTTATTCCATGCGTTATGTTCTGATCCCAAATGGCACCCTACTCCCTTAATAGTGCACTACTATATGGGCCCTGGCCAAAAAGTAGTGCACTAAATAGGGCGTAGGGTGCCATTTGGGACACAGTCTATTATATTATCATTCCCTGGTTGCTGGTACTCGGTCTGTCATTGATGTTCATACTGTCGTTTCTCCCTCGTTGCTGGTACTCAGTCTCTTATAGAACCTGCGCCATGACTGCAGTGTTTTGCCTGACCATATCCAAAACCCGGAGGTGATGCCGACAATCAAAGTCATCAAATACTTGATCATGAAGACAGTAAAGTCTGGGGTCATGAGCGCAAAATTGTTTGGTGGACAAGGCACAGCAAACCTTTTACAGATCTGTGTATGCCAAGTTTTCTCCCACTGTTCACGGAACGCCTGCTCGTAGAAGTAACAGGCTATGATGATCGTGGCAGGAACGGTGTAGAGGACACTGAACACTCCGATCCGAACCATAAGCTTCTCCAGCTTCTCCGTCTTGGTTCCGTCGTGTTTCATGATAGTTCTGATCCGGAACAGAGAGACAAATCCTGCGAGAAGGAACGACGTCCCTATAAACAAGTAGACAAAAAGAGGTGCCAGAACAAAACCACGCAAGGAATCCACACTGTTGATGCCCACATAACACACCCCTGTGAGTAGATCTCCATCCACCTGTCCCATGGCCAGGAT
The DNA here is from genome assembly GCF_013265735.2 of Oncorhynchus mykiss. Taxonomy (NCBI): domain Eukaryota; kingdom Metazoa; phylum Chordata; class Actinopteri; order Salmoniformes; family Salmonidae; genus Oncorhynchus; species Oncorhynchus mykiss. The sequence continues at coordinate 51,024,927 of NC_048586.1, read as the reverse complement.
GGTAATCGTTTTAACAGCGGGTACAGCCCAGGCAGCGAGGTGGAAATACGGAGAGTTGGCCTCAATGGCTTCATGCCCCCACTTCATGCCGGCAGAGAGGAACCATGTGAAGGACAGAATCACCCACCATATAGAGCTGGCCATGCCGAAGAAATACAGAATCATAAAGAGAATTGTACAGCCCTCCTTCTTAGTTCCCTGAGCTACAGTCTTATAACCAGTATCCTTGAATTTATCAACACATACCACTTTCTCCTCTAAGATGAACCCGGCGGCGTAGGCAGTGGCCACCATGAAGTAACAGCCGGAGAGGAAGATGATAGGCCTCTCCGGGTAGCAGAACCGTCTCATGTCCACTAGATAGGTCAGCACTGTGAACAGGGTGCTCACACAGCACAGAATGGACCAGATCCCGACCCAGAGCCGGCCAAACTTCACCTCCTCCTCCCGAAAATACATCAACCCGTTGATCTTGGTGGGCTCGCAAGGCGCGCCGCAGTCCTTAACCCCCATAAAATAGTAGTTCAGATAGTTGGGCACCTGCAGTTGTAGCGGGCAGGAGAACTCCTGTTGCTGGCTCGGTCGACCCATATTGGGGGGTAGAGTCATGAGCTCAGGAAGGTAGGGTGTTGGGTACGAGGTGGCGCTACCGGTGTCCGAGGTGTTTTGACCCACACAGATCTCTCCCGCTCCGTGGACGGGGAAGTTCTCACAGCGGAGCCTCTCCGGCCACTGGAAACCGAACTTATTCATCAGGGCCTCGCAGCCTTGTCTCGCCCGCTCACACAGAGACCTGCACGGCGGGATAGCCTGCTCGAGCACCGTACAGACCGGCGCGTACATAGAACACAGGAAGAACTTCAGGTCCATGGAACACTGGACCTTGACGAGCGGGTAGAACTGGTGCACCTCAAGCCCGGCGTCTTCCTGGTTCGTGTGACCGAGGAGATTCGGCATGATGGTCTGGTTATAGGCGATGTCCGTACAGAGGGGTATGGAGATGGGCTGGCAGAAGCCGTGTTCGGGTATAGAGATGCCCTTCTCACCGTGGGACTGGCCTGAACACAATGGGAAAAGCGCACACAAGATCACCAGCGCACAACGCGCCGTGCCTGCCCAATGAGCCGATTCCACCATAGTTAAAATAAAAAACATTGAATAAAATCCTAAATGTAAAAAATGCTCCTTTTCAAAAACTCGAGATTCATATATACCAGAAAAATGATCTCTTACATATAAAACGGTTTTCGCTTTTCTGTCTCGAGCCTACACTGCTTGTACAAGTTCACAAAACCGTGCGCATGGTCTCCGTATTCTCATGACTTCTTGGTCTCAGGTCTTTGTAAATAGCTGTAGAAAAAGGTACTCATTTGAGTTAGAAAAATGTTCTCCTTTGCGTTTCCTTCTCGGGATCAGCAGCGTAAAAAGTTATTCACTGTCTCCTTAGTTAAAATGAAGGTTCCACAGCGCGCATCTCCTCGCTTGTGTTGGAGATCGTTACGCATGTAAATGTATTAAATATTGTTAAATTAAAGTTGCAGTTTTCTTATCGTGCACACTGTCCATAGCGGTGCCTTGCTGGACACTACAAAGTTGGAGCTGTGGCACACAAAAGAGCACACGATGATGTGACGTCGGTTTCTAGTTACCCCTCATTCACAAGCCACAATGTAAGGGCGGGGCGCCTGAAAACCATGGGGTCTCCCGACTAATCACAGGGTTTGTTTTCCTTTGCGTCTCCTTCCTGATTGGATTGAGGGAATTATGGCAAACGGGTTGTTTAATTTATTTTTATCCCCTTTATTTTTTTTCTCCCGAATTATTTTTTATTTTATTTTATTAAACTTAAAAAGCCCATTCCTGAAATATTTTTGGTGCATAATCTCAAATCTAAATGTATTTGTCACATGCTTCATAGACAACACATGTAGATTTAACAGTGAAATGCTGCTGATTTATGGGTCCATTTACAACAGAGTTCAAGATGAAACATTAAAACGCAAATAGATAACATGGTTATATACAGGAAGTAGTCAATAACATGGTTATATACAGGAAGTAGTCAATAACATGGTTATATACAGGGAGAAGTCAATAACATGGTTATATACAGGGAGAAGTCAATAACATGGTTATATACAGGGAGAAGTCAATAACATGGTTATATACAGGGAGAAGTCAATAACATGGTTATATACAGGAAGTAGTCAATAACATGGTTATATACAGGAAGTAGTCAATAACATGGTTATATACAGGAAGTAGTCAATAACATGGTTATATACAGGGAGAAGTCAATAACATGGTTATATACAGGAAGTAGTCAATAACATGGTTATATACAGGGAGAAGTCAATAACATGGTTATATACAGGGAGAAGTCAATAACATGGTTATATACAGGGAGAAGTCAATAACATGGTTATATACAGGGAGAAGTCAATAACATGGTTATATACAGGAAGTAGTCAATAACATGGTTATATACAGGAAGTAGTCAATAACATGGTTATATACAGGGAGTAGAGATAACATGGTTATATACAGGGAGTAGTCAATAACATGGTTATATACAGGAAGTAGTCAATAACATGGTTATATACAGGGAGAAGTCAATAACATGGTTATATACAGGGAGAAGTCAATAACATGGTTATATACAGGGAGAAGTCAATAACATGGTTATATACAGGAAGTAGTCAATAACATGGTTATATACAGGAAGTAGTCAATAACATGGTTATATACAGGGAGTAGAGATAACATGGTTATATACAGGGAGTAGTCAATAACATGGTTATATACAGGAAGTAGTCAATAACATGGTTATATACAGGGAGAAGTCAATAACATGGTTATATACAGGGAGAAGTCAATAACATGGTTATATACAGGGAGAAGTCAATAACATGGTTATATACAGGAAGTAGTCAATAACATGGTTATATACAGGAAGTAGTCAATAACATGGTTATATACAGGGAGAAGTCAATAACATGGTTATATACAGGGAGAAGTCAATAACATGGTTATATACAGGGAGAAGTCAATAACATGGTTATATACAGGAAGTAGTCAATAACATGGTTATATACAGGGAGAAAATATAACATGGTTATGTACAGAGAGAAGTCAATAACATGGTTATATACAGGAAGTAGTCAATAACATGGTTATATACAGGAAGTAGTCAATAACATGGTTATATACAGGGAGAAAATATAACATGGTTATATACAGAGAGAAGTCAATAACATGGTTATATACAGGAAGTAGTCAATAACATGGTTATATACAGGGAGAAGTCAATAACATGGTTATATACAGGAAGTAGTCAACAACATGGTTATATACAGGGATAAAATATAACATGGTTATATACAGAGAGAAGTCAATAACATGGTTATATACAGGAAGTAGTCAATAACATGGTTATATACAGGGAGTATTCAATAACAGGGTTATATACAGGAAGTAGTCAACAACATGGTTATATACAGGGAAAAGTCAATAACATGGTTATATACAGGGAGTAGAGATAACATGGTTATATACAGGGAGAAGTCAATAACATGGTTATATACAGGGAGAAGTCAATAACATGGTTATATACAGGAAGTAGTCAATAACATGGTTATATACAGGGAGAAGTCAATAACATGGTTATATACAGGGAGAAGTCAATAACATGGTTATATACAGGAAGTAGTCAATAACATGGTTATATACAGGAAGTAGTCAATAACATGGTTATATACAGGGAGAAGTCAATAACATGGTTATATACAGGAAGTAGTCAATAACATGGTTATATACAGGGAGTAGTCAATAACATGGTTATATACAGGGAGAAGTCAATAACATGGTTATATACAGGAAGTAGTCAATAACATGGTTATATACAGGAAGTAGTCAATAACATGGTTATATACAGGAAGAAGTCAATAACATGGCTATATACAGGAAGTAGACAATAACATGGTTATATACAGGAAGTAGTCAATAACATGGTTATATACAGGAAGTAGTCAATAACATGGTTATATACAGGGAGAAGTCAATAACATGGTTATATACAGGGAGTAGAGATAACATGGTTATATACAGGGAGAAAAGATAACATGGTTATATACAGGAAGTAGTCAATAACATGGTTATATACTTTGAGAAGTCAATAACATGGTTATATAAAGGGAGTAGTCAATAACATGGTTATATACAGGGAGAAGTCAATAACATGGTTATATACAGGAAGTAGTCAATAACATGGTTGTATACAGGAAGTAGTCGATAACATGGTTATATACAGGGAGTAGTCAATAACATGGTTATATACAGGAAGTAGTCAATAACATGGTTATATACAGGGAGAAGTCAATAACATGGTTATATACAGGGAGAAGTCAATAACATGGTTATATACAGGAAGTAGTCAATAACATGGTTATATACAGGGAGAAGTCAATAACATGGTTATATACAGGAAGTAGTCAATAACATGGTTATATACAGGGAGAAGTCAATAACATGGTTATATACAGAGAGTAGTCAATAACATGGTTATATACAGGGAGAAGTCAATAACTTTTTATATACAGGAAGTAGTCAATAACATGGTTATATACAGGAAGTAGTCAATAACATGGTTATATACAGGGAGTAGTCAATAACATGGTTACATGCAGGAAGTAGTCAATAACATGGTTATATACAGGAAGTAGTCAATAACATGGTTATATACAGGGAGAAGTCAATAACATGGTTATATACAGGAAGTAGTCAATAACATGGTTATATACAGGGAGAAGTCAATAACATGGTTATATACAGGGAGAAAATATAACATGGTTATATACAGGGAGAAAATATAACATGGTTATATACAGGAAGTAGTCAATAACATGGTTATATGCAGGAAGTAGTCAATAACATGGTTATATACAGGAAGTAGTCAATAACATGGTTATATACAGGGAGAAGTCAATAACATGGTTATATACAGGAAGTAGTCAATAACATGGTTATATACAGGAAGTAGTCAATAACATGGTTATATACAGGGAGAAGTCAATAACATGGTTATATACAGGAAGTAGTCAATAACATGGTTATATACAGGGAGAAGTCAATAACATGGTTATATACAGGGATAAGTCAATAACATGGTTATATACAGGAAGTAGACAATAACATGGTTATATACATATTGGGTTTGGGGGGGGGATACTTTCTGTACTCCACAGCCAGGTGGACAAGCCTCTCTTTCTTCACCCCCAACTGCTTCGACCTCTTACAGAAGATTTGTTAGTACTGCAAGTCTCCTGGAAAGACATGAAGACTGATCATGAGGATGTGAATAACATTACGTCTGATCATGAGGATGTGAATAACATGAAGTCTGATCATGAGGATGTGAATAACATTACGTCTAACCATGCAATAAGCCATGTTCATCTGTAATCAGATGCACAGTCAGGGCACAGTAGACTGGTGTGTTTGGTTACACTCAGAGTCCATAATGGGGCATTGAGATGGGCTGTTAGCCAAGATGTGAAAGGTTTGAGGAGGGGGGGGGGTTGACTTGTAGTTGTGCTATTGAGTAGACAAGTACCGTAATAGCCACTCTCCCCATGCAAAGAGTACCGTAACAGCCACTCTCCCCATGCAAAGAGTACCGTAACAGCCACTCTCCCCATGCAAAGAGTACCGTAACAGCCACTCTCCCCATGCAAAGAGTACCGTAACAGCCACTCTCCCCATGCAAAGAGTACCGTAACAGCCACTCTCCCCATGCAACGAGTACCGTAACAGCCACTCTCCCCATGCAACGAGTACCGTAATAGCCACTCTCCCCATGCAAAGAGTACCGTAATAGCCACTCTCCCCATGCAAAGAGTACCGTAACAGCCACTCTCCCCATGCAAAGAGTACCGTAACAGCCACTCTCCCCATGCAAAGAGTACCGTAACAGCCACTCTCCCCATGCAAAGAGTACCGTAATAGCCACTCTCCCCATGCAAAGAGTACCGTAATAGCCACTCTCCCCATGCAAAGAGTACCGTAATAGCCACTCTCCCCATGCAAAGAGTACCGTAATAGCCACTCTCCCCATGCAAAGAGTACCGTAATAGCCACTCTCCCCATGCAAAGAGTACCGTAATAGCCACTCTCCCCATGCAAAGAGTACCGTAACAGCCACTCTCCCCATGCAAAGAGTACCGTAACAGCCACTCTCCCCATGCAAAGAGTACCGTAACAGCCACTCTCCCCATGCAAAGAGTACCGTAACAGCCACTCATAAATGTCCTTCAATTCGCAAGAGGCTGAATGTATCTCAGCGGTGAAATAATCAGAGGGACTGAAACCAGCGCCCCTCTGTCTCAGTATACGTAGCTTATTTATCTGATGCTGTCTGGTCAGAAAGAGTATGACATTGACTGCAAAGAAAGCCAGCGAGCATTTGGCCTCCCTTGATTACATTTTTGAAATAATAATAGCCAATCAGCGTTGAGCTAAACTGAGGGAGCTCAGCTGTGATTGGTCCTGGTGCACCAACAAAAAAAAAAGTGCCACGGGAAGCCAGTTTAGATTTGGCTTCAGAACCAATCACATCAAAAGCCAAACATCATTATTGACAGAAAAAAAACTTTAATTGTTGCATCTTGTTGTTTTGTTGTCCTCTAGTGACTAGCTAGCTAAAAATTGTCCCTTTTTCTAAATTAGCCATCGACTTAGATAGTGATTTGGACTTGTGGTTTTATTTAAATCTCCGTACTGGCCAAAGATTACAACGGTGATTCTGATCCAACCGTTAATTCATACATTGTGTCCCTGGTCTGAGAGGATGGCAGTTCAACATTTAGCTAGATGTAATACATTAACATTACCCTGCTTGACCCATGCTGTAGGTCATGTAGCTGTTACATGACAATTTGTTTTATAGACTTCACCGGACAGACAGTTTTGTAATGAAACGAATGTGTGGTTGAATTTCATTCTGCCACTGTGTCTTATTGTCTCTGCCTTTAGGTCTGTATATCACTGTGTCTTATCGTCTCTGCCTTTAGGCCTCTATATCACTGTGTCTTCTTATTGTCTCTGCCTTTAGGCCTGTATATCAATGTGTCTTATTGTCTCTGCCTTTAGGTCTATATATCACTGTGTCTTATCGTCTCTGCCTTTAGGCCTCTATATCACTGTGTCTTCTTATTGTCTCTGCCTTTAGGCCTGTATATCATTGTGTCTTATTGTCTCTGCCTTTAGGTCTATATATCACTGTGTCTTATTGTCTCTGCCTTTAGGTCTGTATATCACTGTGTCTTATTGTCTCTGCCTTTAGGTCTATATATCACTGTGTCTTATTGTCTCGGCCTTTAGGTCTATATATCACTGTCTCCTTATTGTATCTGCCTTTAGGCCTGTATATCACTTTGTCAAGGCATATGAACTAAAGGTTTATAGAGCAAACAACGCAATTATCACAACACACAGGTTGTAATGTGGCTGTTTTTTCTGGATTGGCTTCCCCTGTGATTTTACCCACGCACCACTGTGATTTTGTTTTCTCAAGAGGGTATTGTGCTTCTATAAATTTGTACCTTCGACTCTCCTGGCTGGTTTCAAAGTCAGATGATGTTGAACTTGATCTTGATTCCAGGCTGAAAGCTTTCATCTAATGTGTCTACAGGCTCTGTACTCCTAAAGCTGGCGTCAAGGTCATCAGTAGCAGGATTAGTCTGTAGCACACACAGCAGTCAATGATTAGCAGAGGTGGGACCAAGTCATTGTTTTACAAGTCACAAGTAAGTCTCAAGTCTTAGTCTTAGTCCCAAGTCAAGTCCGAAAACAAGTCACAATGTGTCACCAAATGTAATACCATTTCATATTTTCAACAAGAGTAATCGTATATTACATTTACGCAAATCATGAATACTTTTAAAAATATCTATATATTTATTACTTTCCAAATAAACAATATATTTCCATGGGAAGCCATGAGAAAGTGAACGAGGATCGCTATGTGGCCCAATCGGGCGATGTAGGCTTGTACACAAATCGCCCAACCTTCACACACACACACACACACACACTCACACTCACACTCTCTTTCTCTCTGTGTGTGGTTACAGTAGGCTGACTTACGTCAATGGTTTTAGGAACAGCAGTAACATCAGGCAGGACTTAGGCTACCAACTGCCTAGCCAGTTGTAGCTCAATCTGGATGCAATGATCACGTTCCTGCATTGGCTGACTGTGTTGAGGCTCATTGATTTAATGTTATTTAACGTTAGCCTACATGATACACTAGCAAAGTAATAAAATATATAGCTGTCGGCTGTATTAATCACGACTTACCATTCTTTGTGCAGCTTCAAATGTCGAACAAAGTTGGAAATTGTTGCGCCTCCGTCTGTAATTTTCTTCCTGCATGTTTTGCATGTTGCAATCCTGTTACAGGAATTAAATTGCTATATGTTTTAATACCCAATTAAAATGAAACACACTGTCAATTCATAAGGATTGGTGAGACTCTTATTTGCATGAAATGGACAGAGACCAGTCTCAAAATCAACCAGCAGTGTTTATTCTCCAGAGTACTGAACACGATACAGTTTACCACAGGGTTATGGTAACCCTAACACCACAGGTTATAAACTGCACTAGTGTTTATTCTGGAGAGTACTGAACACGATACAGTTTACCACAGGGTTATAAACTGAACTAGTGTTTATTCTGGAGAGTACTGAACACGATACAGTTTACCACAGGGTTAGGGTAACCCTAACACCACAGGTTATAAACTGCTCTAGTGTTTATTCTCCAGAGTACTGAACACGATACAGTTTACCACAGGGTTATGGTAACCCTAACACCACAGGTTATAAACTGCTCTAGTGTTTATTCTGGAGAGTACTGAACACGATACAGTTTACCACAGGGTTAGGGTAACCCTAACACCACAGGTTATAAACTGCACTAGCGTTTATTCTGGAGAGTACTGAACACGATACAGTTTACCACAGGGTTAGGGAAACTCTAACACCACAGGTTATAAACTGCACTAGCGTTTATTCTGGAGAGTACTGAACACGATACAGTTTACCACAGGGTTAGGGTAACCCTAACACCACAGGTTATAAACTGCTCTAGTGTTTATTCTGGAGAGTACTGAACATTATACAGTTTACCACAGGGTTAGGGTAACCCTAACACCACAGGTTATAAACTGCACTAGCGTTTATTCTGGAGAGTACTGAACACGATACAGTTTACCACAGGGTTAGGGTAACCCTAACACCACAGGTTATAAACTGCTCTAGTGTTTATTCTGGAGAGTACTGAACATTATACAGTTTACCACAGGGTTAGGGTAACCCTAACACCACAGGTTATAAACTGCTCTAGTGTTTATTCTGGAGAGTACTGAACATGATACGGTTTACCACAGGGTTAGGGTAACCCTAACACCACAGGTTATAAACTGCACTAGCGTTTATTCTGGAGAGTACTGAACATGATACAGTTTACCACAGGGTTAGGGTAACCCTAACACCACAGGTTATAAACTGCTCTAGTGTTTATTCTGGAGAGTACTGAACACAATACAGTTTACCACAGGGATAGGGTAACCCTAACACCACAGGTTATAAACTGCTCTAGTGTTTATTCTCCAGAGTACTGAACACGATACAGTTTACCACAGGGTTAGGGTAACCCTAACACCACAGGTTATAAACTGCACTAGCGTTTATTCTGGAGAGTACTGAACACGATACAGTTTACCACAGGGTTAGGGTAACCCTAACACCACAGGTTATAAACTGCTCTAGTGTTTATTCTCCAGAGTACTGAACACGATACAGTTTACCACAGGGTTAGGGTAACCCTAACACCACAGGTTATAAACTGCACTAGCGTTTATTCTGGAGAGTACTGAACACGATACAGTTTACCACAGGGTTAGGGTAACCCTAACACCACAGGTTATAAACTGCACTAGCGTTTATTCTGGAGAGTACTGAACATGATACAGTTTACCACAGGGTTAGGGTAACCCTAACACCACAGGTTATAAACTGAAAATGACGCCATTAGTTTTCTAACTGTCCCGTCTCTTCTTGACACTGGTACAAAGGCAGTATCTCAAGCCTTCCCACATCCTCTCTCCTAATTTAGATCATTTACGACCGAGCCAAGACCAGCCTGTGTAGTTATATAGTTCATTCATTTCTACCAAGGAACAGACAGTCATTGTTCTAATTCTTGATTATATTTACACACATTATATTCAGTACTAGGATTAACAAGAAAATGCATACATATACAGTAACATAATAGTATTCTGATTAGTACATATACAGTAACATAATAGTATTCTGATTAGTACATATACAGCAACATAATAGTATTCTGATTAGTACATATACAGTAACATAATAGTATTCTGATTAGTACATATACAGTAACATAATAGTATTCTGATTAGTACATATACAGTAACATAATAGTATTCTGATTAGTACATATACAGTAACATAATAGTATTCTGATTAGTACATATACAGTAACATAATAGTATTCTGATTAGTACATATACAGTAACATAATAGTATTCTGATTAGTACAGATACAGCAACATAATAGTATTCTGATTAGTACAGATACAGTAACATAATAGTATTCTGATTAGTCAGTCCTGATTGAAATGTATACATAATTAGTCATTATTGATCAAAATTCCCTTAACAAATCCGTTTTTTGTTGATCTTTTTTGTCTTGTTGTCTTTATATCTGAAAATAAATATTTTGGGTATCATCTTTCCAAGGGCTCCAACGTTCCTCTGCACTGCCACGCACAACTTTTTCTCAGCTGACACAATTTGATTGGCTGCTGTCCGATTCAAACTGTAATCCGTTAAATGTAGAGTTTGATGCCCTGTACACTTTTTAATAGCATCATTTAATATTGGGGCTCGGGGAGGGTTGGGGAGGCTTGGGGAGGGCTGGGGAGGCTTGGGGAGGCTTGGGGAGGGTTGGGGAGGCTTGGGGAGGCGTGGGGAGGCTTGGGGAGGGTTGGGGAGGCGTGGGGAGGGTTGGGGAGGCGTGGGAAGGGTTGGGGAGGGTTGGGGAGGCGTGGGAAGGGTTGGGGAGGCTTGGGGAGGGTTGAGGAGGCTTGAGGAGGCTTGGGGAGGGTTTGGGAGGCTCGGGGAGGGTTGGGGAGGCTTGGGGAGGGTTGGGGAGGCTTGGGGAGGCTTGGGGAGGGTTGGGGAGGCTTGGGGAGGCGTGGGGAGGCTTGGGGAGGGTTGGGGAGGCGTGGGGAGGGTTGGGGAGGCGTGGGAAGGGTTGGGGAGGGTTGGGGAGGCGTGGGAAGGGTTGGGGAGGCTTGGGGAGGGTTGAGGAGGCTTGAGGAGGCTTGGGGAGGGTTTGGGGAGGCTTGGGAGGGTTGAGGAGGCTTGGGGAGGGTTGGGGAGGCGTGGGGAGGGTTGGGGAGGCATCATATTTGTGACTCGAGTCCACACCTCTGGTGATAAGCCAACATTTTACGACTTTGTCCCCATTAATACACACTCAAACAATGTACTATACCCCCCCCCCACCATGTCAATAGATCATGCATACCACACCATCCCCAACGTACTATACCCCCCCCCCCCCCACCATGTCAATAGATCATGCATACCACACCATCCCCAACGTACTATACCCCCCCCCCCACCATGTCAATAGATCATGCATACCACACCATCCCCAACGTACTATACCCCCCCCCCACCATGTCAATAGATCATGCATACCACACCATCCCCAACGTACTATACCCCCCCCCCCACCATGTTAATAGATCATGCATACCACACCATCCCCAACGTACTATACCCCCTCACCATGTTAATAGATCATGCATACCACACCATCCCCAACGTACTATACCCCCCCACCATGTTAATAGATCATGCATACCACACCATCCCCAACGTACTATACCCCCCCACCATGTTAATAGATCATGCATACCACACCATCCCCAACGTACTATACCCCCCCCCCCCACCATGTTAATAGATCATGCATACCACACAATCCCCAACGTACTATACCCCCCCCACCATGTTAATAGATCATGCATACCACACCATCCCCAACGTACTATACCCCCCCCCCCACCATGTTAATAGATCATGCATACCACACCATCCCCAACGTACTATACCCCCCCCCCCCCACCATGTCAATAGATCATGCATACCACACCATCCCCAACGTACTATACCCCCCCCCCACCATGTTAATAGATCATGCATACCACACCATCCCCAACGTACTATACCCCCCCCCCCCACCATGTTAATAGATCATGCATACCACACCATCCCCAACGTACTATACCCCCCCCCACCATGTTAATAGATCATGCATACCACACCCTCCCCAACGTACTATACCCCCCCCCCACCATGTTAATAGATCATGCATACCACACCATCCCCAACGTACTATACCCCCCCCCCCACCATGTTAATAGATCATGCATACCACACCATCCCCAACGTACTATACCCCCCCCCCCCACCATGTTAATAGATCATGCATACTACACCATCCCCAACGTACTATACCCCCCCCACCATGTTAGTAGATCATGCACACCACACCATCCCCAACGTACTATACCCCCCCCCCACCATGTTAATAGATCATGCATACCACACCATCCCCAACGTACTATACCCCCCCCCACCATGTTAATAGATCATGCATACCACACCATCCCCAACGTACTATACCCCCCCCCCCCCCCACCATGTTAATAGATCATGCATACCACACCATCCCCAACGTACTATACCCCCCCCCACCATGTTAATAGATCATGCATACCACACCATCCCCAACGTACTATACCCCCCCCACCATGTTAATAGATCATGCATACCACACCATCCCCAACGTACTATACCCCCCCCCACCATGTTAATAGATCATGCATACCACACCATCCCCAACGTACTATACCCCCCCCCCCCACCATGTTAATAGATCATGCATACCACACCATCCCCAACGTACTATACCCCCCCCACCATGTTAATAGATCATGCATACCACACCATCCCCAACGTACTATACCCCCCCCCCCCATGTTAATAGATCATGCATACCACACCATCCCCAACGTACTATACCCCCCCCCCCATGTTAATAGATCATGCATACCACACCATCCCCAACGTACTATACCCCCCCCCACCATGTTAATAGATCATGCATACCACACCATCCCCAACGTACTATACCCCCCCCCCACCATGTTAATAGATCATGCATACCACACCATCCCAACGTACTATACCCCCCCCCCACCATGTTAATAGATCATGCATATCACACCATCCCCAACGTACTATACCCCCCCCCCCCACCATGTTAATAGATCATGCATATCACACCATCCCCAACGTACTATACCCCCCCCCACCATGTTAATAGATCATGCATATCACACCATCCCCAACGTACTATACCCCCCCCCCCCCCACCATGTTAATAGATCATGCATATCACACCATCCCCAACGTACTATACCCCCCCCACCATGTTAATAGATCATGCATACCACACCATCCCCAACGTACTATACCCCCCCCCCCCCACCATGTTAATAGATCATGCGTATCACACCATCCCCAACGTACTATACCCCCCCACCATGTTAATAGATCATGCATACCACACCATCCCCAACGTACTATACCCCCCCTCCCCCACCATGTTAATAGATCATGCATACCACACCATCCCCAACGTACTATACCCCCCCCCCCCACCATGTTAATAGATCATGCATACCACACCATCCCCAACGTACTATACCCCCCCCCCCCACCATGTTAATAGATCATGCATACCACACCATCCCCAACGTACTATACCCCCCCCCCCAGCATGTCAATAGATCATGCATACCACACCATCCCCAACGTACTATACCCCCCCCCCCCCACCATGTCAATAGATCATGCATACCACACCATCCCCAACGTACTATACCCCCCCACCATGTTAATAGATCATGCATACCACACCATCCCCAACGTACTATACCCCCCCCCCACCATGTTAATAGATCATGCATACCACACCATCCCCAACGTACTATACCCCCCCCCACCATGTTAATAGATCATGCATACTACACCATCCCCAACGTACTATACCCCCCCCCCCACCATGTTAATAGATCATGCATACTACACCATCCCCAACGTACTATACCCCCCCCCCCACCATGTTAATAGATCATGCATACCACACCATCCCCAACGTACTATACCCCCCCCCCACCATGTTAATAGATCATGCATATCACACCATCCCCAACGTACTATACCCCCCCCCACCATGTTAATAGATCATGCATACCACACCATCCCCAACGTACTATACCCCCCCCCCCCCACCATGTTAATAGATCATGCATACCACACCATCCCCAACGTACTATACCCCCCCCCACCATGTTAATAGATCATGCATACCACACCATCCCCAACGTACTATACCCCCCCCCCCATGTTAATAGATCATGCATACCACACCATCCCCAACGTACTATACCCCCCCCCCCCCATGTTAATAGATCATGCATACCACACCATCCCCAACGTACTATACCCCCCCCCACCATGTTAATAGATCATGCATACCACACCATCCCCAACGTACTATACCCCCCCCCCACCATGTTAATAGATCATGCATACCACACCATCCCAACGTACTATACCCCCCCCCCACCATGTTAATAGATCATGCATATCACACCATCCCCAACGTACTATACCCCCCCCCCCCACCATGTTAATAGATCATGCATATCACACCATCCCCAACGTACTATACCCCCCCCCACCATGTTAATAGATCATGCATATCACACCATCCCCAACGTACTATACCCCCCCCCCCCACCATGTTAATAGATCATGCATATCACACCATCCCCAACGTACTATACCCCCCCCACCATGTTAATAGATCATGCATACCACACCATCCCCAACGTACTATACCCCCCCCCCCACCATGTTAATAGATCATGCGTATCACACCATCCCCAACGTACTATACCCCCCCACCATGTTAATAGATCATGCATACCACACCATCCCCAACGTACTATACCCCCCCTCCCCCACCATGTTAATAGATCATGCATACCACACCATCCCCAACGTACTATACCCCCCCCCCACCATGTTAATAGATCATGCATACCACACCATCCCCAACGTACTATACCCCCCCCCCCCCACCATGTTAATAGATCATGCATACCACACCATCCCCAACGTACTATACCCCCCCCCCCAGCATGTCAATAGATCATGCATACCACACCATCCCCAACGTACTATACCCCCCCCCCCCCCCCACCATGTCAATAGATCATGCATACCACACCATCCCCAACGTACTATACCCCCCCACCATGTTAATAGATCATGCATACCACACCATCCCCAACGTACTATACCCCCCCCCCACCATGTTAATAGATCATGCATACCACACCATCCCCAACGTACTATACCCCCCCCCACCATGTTAATAGATCATGCATACTACACCATCCCCAACGTACTATACCCCCCCCCCCACCATGTTAATAGATCATGCATACTACACCATCCCCAACGTACTATACCCCCCCCCCCCACCATGTTAATAGATCATGCATACCACACCATCCCCAACGTACTATACCCCCCCCCCACCATGTTAATAGATCATGCATACCACACCATCCCCAACGTACTATACCCCCCCCACCATGTTAATAGATCATGCATACCACACCATCCCCAACGTACTATACCCCCCCCACCATGTTAATAGATCATGCATACATTTAGGATATTGTGGTGCTTCCAACCAAGCATTGTAGCTTTGATGCAGAAATGCACATATTTGCATTTTTTTTATGACACGTGTGATATGTTAATGACATAATAACGAACATATATAGTGAAATAGAACAGCGAGGACAGTTCCCTCTAAGCTCTCTACCCCTATCTGTGCGATATAGACTGTAAAGCAAGTACCTTACCTCTCCTAGCTGATGATGCAACCTCCTGAAAGCTCTGCTCTGTGAGTCGTCTCGTTCTTTTTTCTATATATTTGAACAATATCAGCTTTAAAACCATAACTCTTTTCTCTTTTCTGAGATGTAGACAGTTGGGATGTTAAAGATGTTCTGGAACACTGGCTGGTGGGATGTTAAAGATGTTCTGTAACACTGACTGGTGGGATGTTAAAGATGTTCTGGAACACTGACTGGTGGGATGTTAAAGATGTTCTGTAACACTGACTGGTGGGATGTTAAAGACGTTCTGGAACACTGGCTGGTGGGATGTTAAAGATGTTCTGGAACACTGACTGGTGGGATGTTAAAGATGTTCTGGAACACTGACTGGTGGGATGTTAAAGATGTTCTGTAACACTGACTGGTGGGATGTTAAAGACGTTCTGGAACACTGGCTGGTGGGATGTTAAAGATGTTCTGGAACACTGACTGGTGGGATGTTAAAGATGTTCTGGAACACTGGCTGGTGGGATGTTAAAGATGTTCTGTAACACTGACTGGTGGGATGTTAAAGACGTTCTGGAACACTGGCTGGTGGGATGTTAAAGATGTTCTGGAACACTGACTGGTGGGATGTTAAAGATGTTCTGGAACACTGACTGGTGGGATGTTAAAGATGTTCTGTAACACTGACTGGTGGGATGTTAAAGATGTTCTGGAACACTGGCTGGTGGGATGTTAAAGATGTTCTGGAACACTGACTGGTGGGATGTTAAAGATGTTCTGGAACACTGGCTGGTGGGATGTTAAAGATGTTCTATAACACTGGCTGGTGGGATGTTAAAGATGTTCTGGAACACTGGCTGGTGGGATGTTAAAGATGTTCTGGAACACTGGCTGGTGGGATGTTAAAGATGTTCTGGAACACTGACTGGTGGGATGTTAAAGATGTTCTGGAACACTGACTGGTGGGATGTTAAAGATGTTCTGTAACACTGACTGGTGGGATGTTAAAGATGTTCTGGAACACTGGCTGGTGGGATGTTAAAGACGTTCTGGAACACTGGCTGGTGGGATGTTAAAGATGTTCTGGAACACTGACTGGTGGGATGTTAAAGATGTTCTGGAACACTGGCTGGTGGGATGTTAAAGATGTTCTGTAACACTGGTTGGTGGGATGTTAAAGATGTTCTAGAACACTGGCTGGTGGGATGTTAAAGATGTTCTGTAACTGACTGGTGGGATGTTAAAGATGTTCTGGAACACTGACTGGTGGGATGTTAAAGATGTTCTGGAACACTGGCTGGTGGGATGTTAAAGATGTTCTGGAACACTGGCTGGTGGGATGTTAAAGACGTTCTGGAACACTGGCTGGTGGGATGTTAAAGATGTTCTGTAACACTGACTGGTGGGATGTTAAAGATGTTCTGGAACACTGGCTGGTGGGATGTTAAAGACGTTCTGGAACACTGACTGGTGGGATGTTAAAGATGTTCTGGAACACTGACTGGTGGGATGTTAAAGATGTTCTGGAACACTGGCTGGTGGGATGTTAAAGATGTTCTGGAACACTGACTGGTGGGATGTTAAAGATGTTCTGGAACACTGACTGGTGGGATGTTAAAGATGTTCTGGAACACTGGCTGGTGGGATGTTAAAGATGTTCTGGAACACTGGCTGGTGGGATGTTAAAGATGTTCTGGAACACTGGCTGGTGGGATGTTAAAGATGTTCTGTAACACTGGTTGGTGGGATGTTAAAGATGTTCTAGAACACTGGCTGGTGGGATGTTAAAGATGTTCTGTAACTGACTGGTGGGATGTTAAAGATGTTCTGGAACACTGACTGGTGGGATGTTAAAGATGTTCTGGAACACTGGCTGGTGGGATGTTAAAGATGTTCTGGAACACTGACTGGTGGGATGTTAAAGATGTTCTGGAACACTGACTGGTGGGATGTTAAAGATGTTCTGGAACACTGACTGGTGGGATGTTAAAGATGTTCTGGAACACTGACTGGTGGGATGTTAAAGATGTTCTGGAACACTGGCTGGTGGGATGTTAAAGATGTTCTGGAACACTGACTGGTGGGATGTTAAAGATGTTCTGGAACACTGACTGGTGGGATGTTAAAGATGTTCTGGAACACTGGCTGGTGGGATGTTAAAGATGTTCTGGAACACTGACTGGTGGGATGTTAAAGATGTTCTGGAACACTGGCTGGTTGGATGTTAAAGATGTTCTGGAACACTGACTGGTGGGATGTTAAAGATGTTCTGGAACACTGGCTGGTGGCTGGTTAAGAAGCAAGTGGTATTTTCATCCCATTACCTTGCATTCAGGACCTTTAATTTACATGCAAGCTGGCCGGCAGGGCTGAGGAATAGACCTACACAGGGCCTCAGGGCCCAGGGCCCAGGGGGACCAGGGAACAGTAGGCCATCTCTCACTGGTCACCCCAACAGGTCTCTTCTCACTGGACACCCAACAGGCCTCATCTCACTGGACACCCCACCAGGCCTCATCTCACTGGACACCCCAACAGGCCTCTTCTTCTTATAGGAGAGAGCGAAAGAGGAGAGAGAGAAAGAGGAGAGAGAGAGAGAAAGAGAAAGAGAGAGAGAGAGAGAGAGAGAGAGAGATGGAGAGAGAGAGAGATGGAGAGAAACAGGAGGGAGAGAAACAGGAGGGAGAGAAACAGGAGGGAGAGAGAGAGGAGAGAGAGAGAAAGAGGTGGAGAAAGAGTATGGAGAGAAAGAGGAGGAATAGAGAGAGAGAGAGAACGAGGAGAGAGAGAGAGGGAGAGAAAGAGGAGAGAGAGAGAGAGAAAATGGGAGAGAAACAGGAGGGAGAGAGAGAAAGAGGAGAGAGAGAAAGAGGAGAGAGAGAAAGAGAGAAAGAGGGAGCGAAAGAGGAGAGAAAGAGGAGAGAGTGAGAGAGAAAGAGAGAGAGAAAGGCGGAGAGAAACAGGAGGGAGAGAGAGAGAGAAAGAGAGAGAGATGGAGAGAAACAGGAGGGAGAGAGAGAGAGAAAGAGAGAGAGATGGAGAGAAACAGGAGGGAGAGAAACAGGAGGGAGAGAGAGAGGAGAGAGAGAAAAAGAGGGAGAGAAAAGTAATTTGTGGAGTGAGGGGTCGATGCGGTTCTGCTTTGAAGTCAATGAAGGCTATGAATCTGTGTGTGTGTGTGTGTGTGTGTGTGTGTGTGTTGTTTGTGTGTAAATCCCAAAAGCTAAGGGGTGAAAGCTTTAGTTCTTTAAATGGAAAAGAGGCAAAGAAAGGGAGAGAAAGGGGGAGGGAGGGAATAGGGGTGCGGGACTGATTGACGGAATAAGACCGAGGAGAGAGGAGCGAAAGAGTAAAGGTTTGAAGAACCCTTGGTGGAGCTCTTTGACTAACTCCTACAGAAACCATTTATCACATTCTCTCTTTCTCTCTCTCTGTCTCTCTGTCTCCCCCCCTCTCTCTCTCTCAAAAAAAGATGATTACTCACCAGCTCAATCAACAATGTCAGAGCTAAGGAACAGCCAATAACACATGCTTCTGATTAAGGGCTGTCACCTCCCTCTCCCATCTCCTCCTGTACCCCCCCTTTCCCTCTCCCCTATATCAGTCCCTGTCTTCTCGCCTCTACTCTCCCTGTCCCTCCTCTATTCCCCCCTCCTCTATTCTCCTCCTCCTTCCCTCCTCTATTCTCTCCCTCCCTCCTCTATTCTCCCCTTCCCTCCCTCTTCTATTCTCCCTCCTTCCTCCTCTATTCCCTCCCTCCTCTATTCTCCTCCTCCCTCCCTCCTCTATTCTCCCCTTCCCTCCCTCCTCTATTCTCCCTCCTCCCTCCTCTATTCCCTCCTCCCTCCTCTATTCCCTCCCTCCTCTATTCCCTCCCTCCTCTTTTCTACTCCTCCCTCCCTCCTATATTATCTCCCTCCCTCCTCTATTCTCCCCCTCCCTCCTCTATTCTCCCCCTCCCTCACTCCCTCCTCTATTCCCCTCCCTCCCTCCCTCACTCCCTCCTCTATTCCCCTCCCTCCCTCCCTCCCTCCCTCTAATCTCCCCCTCCCTCCTCTATTCTCCCTCCTCTAATCTCCCTCCTCTAATCTCCCTCCTCCCTCCTCTAATCTCCCTCCTCCCTCCTCTATTCCCTCCCTCCTCTATTCTCCCTCCTCCCTCCTATATTATCCCTCCTCCCTCCTCTATTCTCCTCCTCCCTCCTCTATTCTCCCTCCCCCTCCTCTATTCTCCCCTCCCCCTCCTCTATTCCCTCCCTCCTCTATTCTCCCTCCTCCCTCCTCTAATCACCCCCTCCCTCCTCTATTCTCCCTCCTCTAATCTCCCTCCTCCCTCCCCTATTCCCTCCCTCGTCTATTCTCCCTCCTCCCTCCTATATTATCCCTCCTCCCTCCTCTATTCTCCTCCTCCCTCCTCTATTATCCTCCTTCCTCTATTCTCCCTCCCCCTCCTCTATTCTCCCCCTCCCCCTTATCTATTCTCCCTCCTCTAATCTCCCTCCTCCCTCCCCTATTCCCTCCCTCCTCTATTCTCCTCCTTCCTCCTCTATTCTCCCTCCCCCTCCTCTATTCTCCCCCTCCCCCTCCTCTATTCTCCCCCCTCCCCCTCATCTATTCTCCCCCTCATCTATTCTCCCCCTCCCTCCTCTAATCTCCCTCCTCTAATCTCCCTCCTCCCTCCTTTATTCCCTCCCTCCTCTATTCTCCCTCCTCTATTTTCCCTCCTCCCTCCTATATTATCCCTCCTCCCTCCTCTATTCTGCTCCTCCCTCCTCTATTCCCTCCCTCCCTCCTCTATTGTCTCCCTCCCTCCTCTATTGTCTCCCTCCCTCCTCTATTCTCTCACTCCCTCCTCTATTCCCTCCCTCCCTCCTCTATTGTCTCCCTCCCTCCTCTATTCTCTCACTCCCTCCTCTATTCCCTCCCTCCCTCCTCTATTCTTTCCCTCCCTCCTCTATTCCCTCCCTCCCTCCTCTATTCTCTCCCTCCTCTATTCTCTCCCTCCCTCCTCTATTCTCTCCCTCCCTCCTCTATTCCTTCCCTCCCTCCCTCCTCTATTCTCTCCCTCCCTCCTCTATTCTCCTCCTTCCTCCTCTATTCTCCCTCCCCCTCCTCTATTCTCCCCCCTCCCCCTTATCTATTCTCCCCCTCCCCCTCCTCTATTCTCCCCCTCCCTCCTCTAATCTCCCTCCTCTAATCTCCCTCCTCCCTCCTCTATTCCCTCCCTCCTCTATTCTCCCTCCTCTATTCTCTCCCTCCCTCCTCTATTCTCTCCCTCCCTCCTCTATTGTCTCCCTCCCTCCTCTATTCTCTCACTAAGAGCTTCCCTGTCAGAGCTTACCTGTAAGAGCTTCTCAGTCAGAGCTTCTCTGTCAGAGCTTCCCTGTAAGAGCTTCCCTGTCAGAGCTTACCTGTAAGAGCTTCTCAGTCAGAGCTTCCCTGTCAGAGCTTCCCTGTCAGAGCTTCTCTGTCAGAGCTTCCCTGTCAGAGCTTCCCTGTAAGAGCTTCCCTGGTGGTGCAGAACATACAGACCGGGCTTGGGAACCAAACGTTGCAGGTTCTAAACCCTTCATGTGCAGCGTGTCAATATATGCAAGTAGAAACAATATGATTTTGTTTGTATGATTAACTGCTGTTTTAGATGTCCTACGAATTCAATTCAAATGTCCTGTGTTTCTGTATCACCTTGTAGTAGGCCTACAATCAGTCCTCAAATGTTAAATGCCATTGAATCTGGAGAGAAAACACAATGGGGCTGTATTCCAATCTGCTTGAAGGAGCTGGAACTTCACATGCTGATAATATTAGGTAAAACTTCAATCTAACATTTTTTAAATGTTTTGAGGACCTCCAAGACAAGGTACAATGTATATTGCTTGAACATCAATGGCAATATATATTTCCTATCCCCTCTCTCCCCTCTCCCCTCTCTCCTCTCCCCCTCTCCTCTCTCTCTCTCTTTCTCTCCTCCTCTCTCCTCTCTCTCTCTTCTCTCCTCCTCTCTCCTCTCCCCCTCTCCCCTCTCTCCTCTCCCCCTCTCTCTCTCTCTCCTCTCCCTCTCTCCTCTCCTCTCCCTCTCTCCTCTCCTCTCTCTCTCTCTCTCTCTTCTCTCCTCATCTCTCCTCTCCCTCTCTCCTATCCTCCTCTCCTCTCTCTCTCTCCTCTCTCTCCACTGTCTTGTCCTTCCCAGGCCCTTTGTCCAGTGTGCCTCCCTCTCCTCCTCCTACTGTTCCTCCTCCTCTCCTACTCCTGAACCCTGGAA